>NW_027667243.1:0-26313 GCF_963924665.1 Micromys minutus | reverse complement strand
AGTGTCTTTGGAAGAGATGAATCAAAGTTCAAGTCTTTGCTTTGCTCTAACTGTGCCCAATGAAAGCCCCTCCTTTCTTTTAGCCTTTGGAAAATGGACCTGAAACTGCCTGACAGGATTGGTGCTGGGTCTTTATATACAGTATATCTGAAAAGTACTTGACACATAAAGGAAACATAATGAAACTCTAAATTATTATTCAAGGGCCAGGATTAACCAGTTTTCATTTCTCCTCTTTTTACTGCTTAATAGTAAGACCATGCAACTGTCATAGGGACTATGAATTACTCCATAGCTGCATACATGTTAAAATAGACAAAGTTAAGTTGAGCATGTGACTCCTATAATCCTGTCATTTAGGATGCTGAGACAAGCTCATGACTTTGAGGTTAGCCTGGACTACATTGTGAGACTCTGAGTAGTGGTTTAAATGAGAAACAGTGCCAGAGGCTTGGGTATTTGAATACTGAATCCCTATTTGGTGGTACTGTTCGAAGAGGCTCTAGAACTTTTAGAAGGTGCAGCCTTTTAGGGGAAGTACATTACTGGGGAGTGTTTAAAGCTTCTCCCTGCTTCCTGTGTGACAAGTTGTGAACAGCCAGCTTCCGGTTTCAGTTGCCTACTTTTGTGCCCTACCCCCAACAACCACCACAATGGACTCTCCCTCTGGAACTGTAAGGCCAAATAAAACTCTTCCATAATGTTTTACCACAGCAACAGAAAACCAACCAATACATCTGGTCTCAAAACAAAGACCACAAATGCTAATGAGAATGTGCAGGGCCCAGACCACCTCAACACTATGGTAGAATGACACCAATACCCCAGAGAGGCACTGGCAACTTTTTAACAAGTTAAACACTATGGTAAGACCAACTAACCAGTTTCAGGTAGCAGCCCAAAAGAAACAGAAGTATATGCCCATCAAAAAGGACAAGAACACTAGCATTCACAGCGATTCCTCACAATAGACAAAAAGTGAAAATAAGCTAAGTCCATAAGGTGAATGCCAAATGAATGGCTAGACAACCATGCAGTGGAATGCCACTGAGCCACAAAGGGGATGAGTAGAAACATTATGTCCATTAGCTGAGTAGAAACATTATGTCCATCAGCTTCATTGACTGGGGTGGGGGGACTCGAATGACTGCCAAGCACCTACATGAAGGTCAAAGGACAATTTGTGAGAGTTGGTTTTCTTCTTCCACCATAGGAGTGAGACCTAGGGATAGAACTCAGGTTGTCAGGCTTGGCAGCAAGCATCTTTCCTGGATATAATCTTGGCTTTTAATGATGGTTTCTTATGTAAATAGACTATACAAGTCAAATTTTTCAAATGGGCAACAAGCATGCTGAGACGTAATCCTAGCACTCTGAAGGCTGAAGCAAGAGGACTCCAACTTTGAAGTCAGCCTCTGGGCTACGTGTATGAGACTGTTCCAAAACCAAAGTGAAAAGAAAAAGTGTGCCAACCTATTACACTTTCAATGTGCGACTTGTGTATGTTAACTATACTTCAGTGATAGATCGTTTTAAACAAGGCTTGTTTTGCTCAGAGTGCGGTTTAAAAACAATGCATTTCTGGGGCATGCCAGTGGGCGGGAGTGGACTAGGAATGTCACACACCAACGCTTTTCCTACCGTTGCATGCTTGAGGTCAGGTGCTGGTAGAGCTGGGTCCAGCCCCACATCTGCTTTATCTTGCTTGTGTGACCTTGAGCGAGGTACTTAATTATTATTATTATTAGCCAACATCAGCGTCCTCATCTATAAGGGAGTGATCACGGCTATTGATAAAACACAGCTGTTGAAAGGTTTAACTGAAATGACACAGGGCAGCAGCCACGTACCTGTGGTATTGTAAACGGCAGTAACTGGTACTCATTGACACCATCGCTAATGTCACAGAGCCAAAGCCTCCCACCTAACCTAAGTCATACATTCCCCATCTTCACTTCAGACCGGAGCATTGTGCATGCTTCTCCTTTTTGCTTCCTTGCATCTTCTAATTTTTATGTTGAGTGCTGCCTTTCTTAAAAAAGATTTCCTAAAGGGTCCATGCTTTGGCTAAACCTTTCTTTGCGTCTCTGAGCAAAATCAAACAGTAAACAAAACATGTAAACAAAACTGAGGTCATTAAATAGACCAAGGTCAGCCCTCAGATGAAAATGTCAAAGGTGGGCGGAGCGGAAGCAAGCTGGACTCCGGCAAGAAACCTGGCACTCGGCCAGGACTGCGGTTCACTTGGCTTCTCTGTCTGCTGGTTAGATCTGTATCCAATTCACTGCCGGCCCTCTTCCAGCTTCCACCTCTCAGTTCACATTCAATTTGGGTGACCTTGCCCCCCTTGTCACCGAGACAAACAATGGGCTCCCTCCTCACCTGGTTCCTACCAGAGCCCCAGAAGAACAGCTTTCAGCCAGTGCTCTCTTCTCTGACCTAAAACCTCAAGCCTCCTGCCTGTGATCTCACTGTCCCCAAGGACGGTGGGCTCCTCCCTCCTTGAGAAAACACAGCCCCGTAAATCTCACCCTCTCAGGGAAATGTCCCTTCAGTCATTCTCTGCCTGGTGCCTTCCCACATGCTTAAAAATATACTCAGAGCCCAGTGATCATAACCCTTCCGTGACCCTGCTTCTCCACTGGCCTCTGTTGCCTCGTCTCTCTTCAATGTTGCCTACTAGCCCCCATAATCTGACCTCTCTCAGCACCCATAAAAAAGAAGATATTGAGAATGGGAGCCAGCCCTTCCCGGTCTGAGAAAATAAATAAAATCTGGCTTCCTCCCCAGGGTCAGACAGATGCTGTGGCTTATTTATCTCCAACAGCTGGTCCCAGAGAGCCTAGGCCTGGGAGAAATGACTGGGGAGCAGAGGGCTTGGTTTCTTTATTTTGAGGACACAGGCTAAAGACACAGGTTGTGTGATCTGGTTTTCTTGGAGCTGGAAGGAGTCGCTTAGAGGCTACGATGTCTGACAAATGGTCCCTCAAATGACAGATCATATCCTTCCCATCCTCCTGTTCTTGGCTCTTCTGAGGAACTCCCCCGTCCAATAGTAAAGTGGCTACCCCTGCAACCAAACAGGGGCGAGCAGAGAGAGAGAGAGCTGCAAGACACCAGTTCAAAGCAAGCTGCACTTAGCAAATAAACTTAGTGCGTGTGGGAGAGGCCATGGTCGTGGTCAGTTGGAGCTTACCCATGAGAACTGTAGGGGACAGGCTCAAGGCAGCTACTTCAAGTCTAAATCAGCAAGCAGTGACTGGGTAGAAAGGCAGAGCAGAAGGCTGGAGACAGCTCAGCAGCAGGTCACCTGCCTAGCAGACATGGGGCCCTAGATTCAATCCAAGGTACTGAAGAGGTAGAGGAGGAAGAGTGAGCAGGAAGGAAAGTGGAGAGGAGACAGGGAAGACCAGGAGGAAACAGTTTCTTTTATCGGTTTGATTTTTGGAGGTGGGGGTCTTACTGTATAGACCCTGGGAATCCTAGGACCCTCTCTGTAGACCAGGCTGGCTTCAAACTCAGACATTTGCCAGCCTCTGCCTCCCAAGAGCTGAAATTAAGGGCGTGGACCATTCCACTTAAGAAGGATGGATGCTATGAGCCTGGGAGATCGTTCGGTGGCAGAGTGTTAGCCTAATATGCACGAGGCCCTGGGTTTCAAAGCCAGTAACGAAACAAACACAACAGTTAAGCCAGCAAAATGCCTGTTATCCAGTACTTGAGGGGCTAAGGCAGTAGAGCTACGTAACAAGGCCTTATCTCAAATAAACCAAACAAACTTGGAGTAAATACAGCCTGCAGACCTGGCCTTTCATAAGGTGCGACTTCCAATGGGCTCACCACAGTAAGACAAAGCTCCCCAGAACCATTTTGTAATGACATGTGGGGACCACAAAGCACACGGTAAATCAGAGGGACATACTCAAGGGTGTATTTACTGAAATACAGAAGAACCTCAGTGAGTCTCAGCCAACCCCTGTCTGGTGCAGAAATCTTTACTGTGGCATCTGCCAATGGGCTCAGGGCCCACACTCATTCACTGCCTCCTGGGGCAGCTGCTCTGGTGCCGTTCCATTCAGGGCAGCAATCCTTGTTAGAAACTCTTCTCTACTAGGAACCTTGGAACTCTGTTGCTTCCTTGGCTACTCACAAGTCCCCTCCAGCTAGAAGGGTCCTTCCCCTCCTCTATGATAGACGGGTCGGTTAACACACTTCTCACGGTGTCTCCCCTCAGAGGATACTGTTCCCATGCCTAGCACCTCCCTCTACCCATCTCTGCTCTCTTATTGCCGATATATTTTTTAAAAGGTTTTATTTTACATGTATGTGTGTCTCCCTGAAGGTACATATGTGTACCTCATGTCTGCAGGTGCCTGCAGGTCAGAAGAGAGAGCCAGATCCCCTGGAACTAGAGTTGCAGACAGTTGGGGGTGGGGGTGTTGAGGGGGTGGACCAGCATTTGGAGAGGGGGGGAAGGGTGAAGGCCATCTCTGACCAATGGGTCTTCAGAGGCCAGTGTGCCCAGCTGCCTGCCCCTTAGATCTTGCTTTCTCATTGTCTTCCAAGTAGAGCTAAGTTCACAGAGACAGACCTGGGGCCACCTCTACCTCCAGCCCTTCACAATACCTCATGTGGGGCACATGTGCACAGTAAGAGGTCAACAAACTTTCAGATTAACAACGGAACACAGTCTATGAACTTTTCCAGAAGGCACTGAGAGGAAGACGGAGCAGGTGCTAGGGAGGAGGGAGGGAGGGAGGAAGGGAAGAGACAGATGGCCTGCTTGGCCAGTGACAGACTCCACGAGCGATCCAAGCTTAAGGACCAAAGAATCTTAATTTCAACATGGCCCCTGGGGAGAATCAAGCTTTAACTGTGGGATTAGCTTCCCGAATGACCAGCCACACTGACATCCAGGCCTGTTTCCATCATTCTGTAACAATAAACATTTCTCCTTCGGAGTTTGTTTTTCCTGCTTCTAATCATACTTCGCAATGAGATACACTTGGGGAAAAAATTCCGCTCTGTGGTTATATCCAGCGAGACCACAGGGTAGTATTTCTTTTCCTTGAGGAATGGAGCTGCCTCAAGCCCAAACCCCAAAGAGCACAGCAGGATTCTGTGGTGCGGGCTCCTAGCAGGGTCCAAGCTAGCAGGAAGGAGCTGTGGGATGGAAAAGAAGCCATACAGATTCTCCGTGTAGGGGACTAAGGATGCTGCTCGGTGGTAGGCAGAGCCCTGGCTTGAGCAATCAAGACCCTTGCTTTCATTTCTAGTAGTTCAGGAACTGAATAAATAATGGAAAAGATACCAATACGCAAACAATAATGTCATATGGGTTAGTGAAATACTCATCAACAGGATGTTTGATTTACCCCTATTTAGATCCCCAAACTCAAAATCCGTGAGTAACTGGGTGTGACGGTAAAGGCCTTTAATGGCAGTACTCAGGAGGCAGAGTGGGTAGACCTCTGTGAGTTAAGAGGCTAGCCTGTGGTACATAAGAGTTCCAGGACAGCCAGAGAAACCTGTCTCAAAAAAACACAAACCCTGAGGATGGGGGCCTTTACCATCTCTCCACCAGAAGGCCTACCAAGCTGAACATTGAGATACACAGTGCCAGTGGTTCCACTTTGAGTGCAGGTATATCACACCATGGAGGCCACGAAGGCACCAAAGCATGATGGGAAGGTGGACAAGCATGGAGCAGGATCCAGCTGTTTCTGAGTGTCCTTCAGAAGCACAGAGGCTCCTATGAGCACAAAGCATGGTTTTTCCACCAAGTGTGTGACAAAGACCTCGCCCGTGCCAGGTAGTGTCCTTCCTGGTTGGGTGCTAATGGAGGTATATAACAGTGACAACACCTTTAGTGTCTCAGCGAGGAGACATGCCGTTCAAGTAGCGACCAAAATAAAAAGTGGTAACTGAGATAGAAGCGACCAAGTACTTCGGAGACCCTGACCCATGAGGGTGTCGATCAGGGAGTATGAACAGTCAATTTTAAGCTGACTCTGCAACACAAGCAAGCCAGGTGAGACATGCAAAGAAAGGAACAGAAGTTCAAAGGGCTGGGGCTGTCACTCAGTAGAAGACAGCATGTTGCTGGTCCAAAGTTCAAATTCCAGTCTTCCAGTTCTGAACCTCTTCCTGCATGCGCGCACGCGCGCGCGCGCACACACACACACACACAAACACACACACACACACAAACACACACACACACACACACACACACACACACACTGTGAGCACGGGTTTCTGGGGGCAGGGAAGCTGCCGTGTACGACACTGATGGAAGAGGGCAGCTCCTCGTTTGTTAACATCTATAGAATGCACAGCGAACACCAGTTACAAAGCACGGTGGTCGGATGTATCAGCAATGGCCGACCGGCTGGAATTAACACGCCACCCGGATGTGGGATGGGAAGGTTCTCGAGGCTGCAGGTGGGGTGGAAAGGGTGTGCTGCAGTGAATTCTGTTAAGAAGGAAGAAAAGGAAGGAAAGCCTGGAGGGCTGTGAGGGGGAAAAACGAGCACAGGGGAGGGGAAACGAGGCACAGGAAGCAGCAACCCGGGTGTGCAAGGGCCCAGCAGCCGCCAGGTAAGTGACTCAGGCTACTGTGGCTGGAACGCAGAGACCACGATGGAGGCCCAGGAATTGACACACTGGCCATTATAGAAGTAAAGCCTCTAATAAATAAATAAATAAATAAAGCCAGACTGTGCGGCATGTGCCTTTAATCCCAGCACCTGAGAGGCAGAGGCGGGGGCAGAGGAGGCAGGGGTACTGGACATGGCTCAACTTGTAAAAACACCAGCTGCACAAGCCTGCAACCTGAATTTGACCCAGAACCCCCGTAATAAACCTATAACTCCTAAGGCCAGATGGAGTTGGAAACAGCAGAATCACCCCTTGGCTTCTTTGGACCTGCCTAACTTCTTGTAGACCTTAGACTTGTGTCATTTTTCCAAGTCTTGTTTTCGGAACCTTGCTGGCCACTTAGTCTGGAGTGTGCAGCATAGAAACAGAAACAAGACACACCCTGGCGCAACAAGGTAGAAAGAAATTCTCTAACCTTCACACGTGCTCACCCTCTGTCCCTCTCCTCAAGACACACACACACACACACACACACACACAGAGAGAGAGAGAGAGAGAGAGAGAGAGAGAGAGAGAGAGAGAGATTGAGAAATCCAATACTTTAATAGTTTCCTGAAGACACTGATGCATAGTTAAAGTAAACAGAGGAGTCTGGAAACCACAGCTTTGGTCTGGAGGTCACATTCACTGCCCCACCCACTCCTCATCCTCCGAGGTCAAGGGTGCTTCCTGTTTAGTAAAGTAGCAAAGCCACCATAGCTCCAGTCAGAACCACTCAGCACACACCAACCTAAGGAATATGCAACTTAAAGCCAACTTCTAGAAAGTCCTAAGGGAAACAATAACTGAAAAAAGGAGAAGTCATACTTGTGACCCAGAACAAGTATAAACAAACTCAACCATAAGCTTATAAAGCATTAAAGATAACGGTATGCACACTCCAATCCTAACCCACTTGTGGATACTACATTGGGAAAAGATGCCTAAGAGAGTGGTCCCTTAGCTGTAAATGCTGCTAACTACATCTGACAGCAAAATGAGCAGTAGTGGGGGGGTTGGGTGCATGTGGGTCTGCACACACACATATACATAAACACACACACACACACACACACACACACACACACACACACACACCAGTCCCACTGGTTAAAGCATGGTCCTTGTCCTAAGTAGAACCATCCCAAAGAAAAGAAGGAATTTATTTCCCTTATCTTCCGGCAAAGATCACCTTTCTAAGAAATACAGAGCATGCCCTAGAGCTAGACTGAGAGACAGCTGAGCCATAACCCTAAGGGCCACACGTTGATAATGAAGAGTCCAACCCAGGGAAACCAGAGCCAAGGAGAACCCGTGATGCTGTGAGTCAGGCTTGTTCTCAGACCAATCATCAAAGCAAACATCAACAGAAGCAGAGGTGCGCATGTGCAAGTATAGGCGCGCATGCGCTCACTGCGGGACGGGCTGTCCAGGAAACTCAGGCTCTTATGAGGAACTGGCCAAGTGCACAGGACCCCAGCTTTCTTTCTCTATTACATTTGGTCGGCAGGACTGGGAGCCTCTAATCTGGGCAAAGGGGAGCAGACCCAGTAAAGCCAGAAAGGCTTAGGTGTTAGAAATGGTATCTGAACTACCACTCGAATAAATAAGGGGAGCAAGGTCTTTGTGAACCCAAACGAGACTGCCCATGAGTGGTCACTAATGGCAGACAACAGACACGTTAGGTTTAATTTCTCCATTTTCTCCACTATTATGTTTGAAATGCTTCACTGTAAAATAGCACACATTTATCATAGAAATTTAGACAAAAAAAAAAAAAAAATACTTAAGACCACCAAGAAAAAAACCATAATCGTATAACCTAAAACTATTGCTATTGTTTTTGGCTGATTTTCAGTACTTTCTTTTCTGTGTGCACATATGCCACAGCATTCGTATGGAAGTCAGAAGACAACTTGAGGGAACCGGTTCTCTCTTTCCAGCGACCGGGATTGTGGGACTCAGGCTTGACAACAGGTACCTCTCCCCACATCCCAGCCCATTTTTCTTTCTTTTATTTGCCAAATAGGCTCTCTCGCGCCACAGTGGTCTCTAACACAGCCTACCTCATCAGTCCATTCTACATTTTTCTTTGGCATTGTTCAAGCAGCTAAAGGTTTTGAGGTTTTTGTTGTTTTGTCTTGTTTTTTTTTTTTTTTTTTCTTTTTTGTTTCTTTTTTTTTTTTTTTTTTAAATGTAGTACTGACTGTCCTGAAACTCATTTGTTAGGCACGGTTGACCTCCAACTCACAGAAATCTGTCAGCCTCTGACTTCTAAGTGCTGAGATTAGAGACATGCACAGTTATGCCTGGCCTTCAAAGTTACTAAAGATTTTCAATAACGTGACTGGGTTGTCTCGTCGTTCGACAAAAGCTCGCCTACAATCTATTCTTATCATTTTTGCTGCAGTAGGAAAGTCTGCGATCAACTAGTGAAAATGACATTTATTAAAAATTGGGCAATTTCAAATGATAAAGGAATTTCTTAGCATGTGTCTAAATGTAACTCCATGGCACAGTAGTGGGGGAAAGGTAAAGAAAAATTACAGACTCTTTAATTCTCAACAATTATTAACTTTTCTTGTGGCAAAGGCCATGGTGAGACATATCGCAGGTTAAAGGTTGACACAGGCTCACACAGTGCCTCTCTGTCGATGAGAACTCATCAGGTTTAAGCGATGTGCTCAGGAAATGTACTAGAGGCCTCTGTAATACTGAACTTCAGTGGGTGGACTACTCTACCCACTCAAGATGGCACAATCTGCAGGTACTGGGGTGGCTCTGGCTTTACCCTGGACCAGACACAAGTGATACCAGCATTTGATGTGGTCTTCATCTAAATTTACTAGTGCTGGGCATGGCTTCTCACTGAGTTTTTCTCCCACCTACATACACAGCCTTAGAGATGACTTCCCCCAAAGAAAAGCCACCAAATTCTCTGGGTAAAGAGGTAAGGGCAATCTTACACTTTTTTCTTTTCCCTGCACTTTGTCCCCTGAAAAGATGCTAGAATTCAGCAGAATGTCTGTGAGGACATTGTCTCTCCAGTCACTACCTGAACTCCAGTTTTTAAAAAATAACAGGTGATGAAGATCACAGCCCACAAACTATTGTGTGACACATGGGAGATTCAGAGATGAGCGAGTTATAGTTGTGTTCCTTCAGCCTTCAGACTGCTGATAAAACCACCAGGAACCTCTGAATTAGACCATGTGTTACTGGCCGGCAGCCATCCGGACGGAAAGCCACTGTGACCTCCCACTCTGAAGGAGTCTCCAGGCCTTCACGGTGACACTGCCAGGGGTAGCAGGAAGGAGAGTCCTGCTGCTTTCTGTATCTTTTCCTTCCCCTTAGCCATCTCTGTCTGGGGGTCTGACCATAAAAGTGTAGCTTTCTTACCCATGTCAAATGTCTAAAACATTAGAGAGGAAAGTGAGTTTGGACAAACCCTGCATAGACACTCAGAAACGCGAGTGCTGACGGCCCAGGAAGCAAACAGCAGCTACCATGGTGCTCTTCCCCAACCTGCCAAAAGTTTAAAGGCCCCTACCACTCCAACACTAATGAACTCCCATAGGTTTTTAAAAATCACATTGCCAGGACGCTGGAGAGATGGCTCAGTGTTTAGAGCACTCTTCCAGAGGACCCATGTTCGATTCCCACTCGCATGAAGCTTTCAACTGTCTGTAACTCCATTTCCAAAGACTCCGACCCTCCTTCTTCTGACCTCTAGAACATACACTTATATGCATGCAGGCAAAATAACTCAGACGCATAACATTTTTAAAACATAAATATTGTTTAAAAGAATGCATCTCCAATGTGGACACTGCACACAGAGCTTACTGAAAGCTGCTAAGCTTATGCAGAGACCAGGAAGATGAACCAAACCATAAGGCACACATGCTTCGGTAATGAGCTCAGAATAACTAATCTTTGATTGTTGCTATCAGGCTCATTTTTGACAGGAGAAACTTATTTTAACAAGAAGTTCTTATCTGTGTTACATTTATATATTTCCCTGAGTTGGGAACCTTCCGGATTCACATCTCACAGAGAGACACGAAAAACAAGAACATGGGCATGCAACCAAAGACTTTGGGTGATTCTATTTCAGCTGGATTCCGCAGTACGGCAATCTTTAAGGTTAAAATGACTAGCCAAAACAAAGCTGATGCATAAACACAGAACAGCTGTCTGTCTGGCAAGGACGCTACCTTATTGCACAGAGCCACACCCCAACGAAAGCTCAACTCATCCCAAGTCTGACTGACTTGATTGCTAGAGAGTTCCCCAGGGGCAGCTGAGCTCAGTCTCACATTAAGGGTGAATGGGAACCACGTGCTTGTGTGCCCTTACCTTGCAGACAGCCGCTTGGAGGATAGCATCAAAGCCCCCCTCGGGGGCATCTCGGTTCCGGGACACCCTCTGCTTCCTCACTTCCTCGTTAAAACTGTCAACTCTGTCTGTGAGGGGCAGCAGATGGCGGAACCCGAAGGAGGGGACGCAGTTGGGGAATAACTTGTAACTAGAGAGAAAAAAGAAGAGTGGACTTTCTGTCATCATCTTTTCAAGTTTTTAAAAGATCCATTTATTTATTTAATTTATGAGTATAAATATATGAGTATAAATTGTGTCACTGACACACCAAAAGAAGGCATCAAGTTCCATTACAGATGGTTGTGAGCCACCATGTAGTTGCTGGGAATTGAACTCAGGACTTCTGAAAGAGCAGTTAGTGTTCTTAACTTTGGAGCCATCTCTCCTGCCCCTACCTTTTCAATTTTTAATTACATTTCATTTTAGTGTTCATACACACACACACACACACACACACACATACACACACACACACACACACACACACACACACACACACACACACACACACACACGAAAGAACTTCTTGATGGTCCCTCCCATCTCTAAATATTAATCAAAAGTCCTGACCTTCACTAAGTACCTTGAAAAACTTTTACCCAGCACAGATCACGGAAGTGTGCAGACAATGGCTCAAAGAACTAGAGGTCACAGTAGACCAGGGGAAGATCTCCCTCAGGCCTTGGAAGATGAGTAGGACCAAGAACAATCAAGGAAGATGGCCAGGGAGGGTACACAGCAGGACTCTGGGTAGCCAGGTTTTTCTCAACAAACTATGTAAGACAGAGGACCCACTGGTGACTCCCAGGCTGTGCTGGCACAAGAAATGCAGAACAGAACAGGAATTACAGACATTCCTCTGCTCTATCATTCATTCATTCATTCATTTGTTGCAATGATAAAGTGTCCACTTGCTGCCAGAGAAACCTACACTTCTTCGAATGAGAAAAAGACAGGCCGGAAGCCCCAAGTGGCCCCTATCCTAGAGAAAGTGGCTCCAATGATGTGATCAAACTGGGGCAACAAATCAGGAAGAGATGCCTTAAATGGACCCTTGGGATAAAGGAAGCGAGGGCAAAGTGTGGCAGCCAGAGAAAAGAACATTAGCACCACACGGAGAAAGGACACGGAGGAAGGCAGTGGGCCGAATGCGGAGTAAACGGGCAGACCTGCAGGATCTGTGTGGGAAAGAGGTCTCTCTTCAGAAAAACAAGTATTGACAGAGAGGCCTAGGAGAAAGGCTTTAGAATCCCATTCAAGCTGAGCCTGAGAAGGGAAACAGGCTTAGCAACTGCTAAAGGGCCTTCCTGCTGCCAAGAACAAGCCTCACCAGGACGGGCCTAGGCAGGTTCCTCTCTGCAGAGAGGCAATATAGTCACAGTGCTGCCCAGACCTCACAAGATGCTGGGGACAGATCACACCCTCTCCCGCAACACACACACACAGACACACACTCACATTCACTCACACGTGCACACACACTCACACACACCAGTGACATTTTTTTCTTTCCAGTTAGTCCTTCCCTGTCTGCTTTTCCTTGGTCTCCCTCCCTCCCCACGTCATCACAAACACTGCTTTAGAGAGGTCAGCTGTTTGTAAATTCAAGTCTCAGGCCACTGTGAGATTCTGCGTAGCCTTCTCATTTTGTAGAGAAACCAGTGTGACATTACATTCCTGTAGGAAGGAGTTGAGGCTCCACCCACACCTTCATGACAGACAGGCCACAGAGGAGGAAAACACATAGCAACTGCATCCAGTTGTTCCTCCAAGCTCCTATTTCTCTTCTGTAGTTCTGGGCTATCACTGAGAACCTTGGGTGTGTATCTGTTGTGACAGTCCGAGGAGAAACTGCAGAACTGCTGCCAAATGAGAAACTGGGAGAACTGTGGAAACACAGTGACTGATCCTTAGTGCCTACGCCTCCCTCTGCCCCTGCAAATGGCATCGCGGACCCTCTTCCTACAGTGTAACTAAGAACCAGAAAGTGTTAACTGCTGGATACATGTCTGAACTACAGGCAGTATGCTGTAGCCTAATCAGGGACACCTCTTCTTGGCACCACACAGACACTGGGAAGGTCTCCACTGTCACTAAAACAGCACGTCACAGAAATATGTGATCATATTTCTGGCTTAGCTAGTCCTTGGAGTTGCTCCAGAATGGCCTGGAAATCTGTTTTAGAGTCTCCTGCCAAGAGACTGACACCCCCCCCCCCCAAACACCATGTCTGTGACGGAATCCCAGTTGAGGGACATTCATAGAGTTACTGATTATTAACTAGGGGGATGAGAATGGTGATGGCAGACACCTTTAGTCCCAGCACTTAGAAGTTAGAGGAAGGAGGATCTCTGTGAGTTCGAGGCCAGCCAGGGCTGAGAAACCCTGCAATGAAAAACCCTGTTTTAAAAAACTGGCTCGTGTGCGTGTGTGTGTGTGTGTGTGTGTGTTTGTGTGTGTGTGTGTGTGTGTGTGTGTGTGTGTGTGTGTGTGTGTGTGTTTGGGAGGAGGGCAGACACTGTGATTGAACGCTATAAAAGACCAAGGAGTGGGACTCTCTATGCATGGTGTGGAAGGAAACACAGGCTAGGAGGAGCCCAGAAGAGCCCAGGGTTACTAAGTACCTGGATGCTACTAAGAGCTATAGTACTAAGCCAGTAATAAAATCTCCAACCACCAGCCTAGAAAAGAGGCAAAGATGTTTACTATCTACTGCAGGCTGTAAGCAAGACAGATTCTAACTCTAAGCAAGCCAACACCTGCTACTTCTGTGGCAAGATCAAGATAGAAAGTCAGGCCACTGGCCTCTGACCTGTGGCTCGCAGGGCTTGGACACACACCACTGGGTCTGTTGTCAGTCACGTCTGCTCTCGGAAAGACAGAAGAACTGAGAGACCAGGAGGCCTTCTCTCATCCCTCACTCCTTCCTGTGCTGTTCAATAAATACAGCAAAACCGGACACACAAAGACTGACACAGACACAGGGACACATTCACAAGAGAGCCTTCAGGCAGGCATAGACTCAAGACCCATATGACAGACAGACAGACAGACAGATGACACAGTGAACACTAGGAAATGCTTTATCTCTTTCTTTAATGGGACACCAATATATTACTAGTGACTCAGAGTTTATTATTCTCTCTCTCTCTCTTTCCCTCTCTCTCTCACGAACACACACACATTTACCCCACACACAAACACACACCACATATACACCACACACACACCACACACCACATACACACCACACACACACACACACACACACACACACACACACACACACCACATACACACACCACACACACACCACACACACATACCATACATATAAGCATGCATGTACATAAATTAAAAGGGATCTGTATTATGATCCACCCCTTACATTTAGGTTCTACAGAAAAGGGCACCAGACTTCGTGGAACTAGGCCTACAGGCAGTTGTGAACTGCCCAATGTGGGTACTGGGAATCAGGCCCAGGTCCTCTGCAAAAAGTACATTTTAAAAGTTACTCTAGGGGCTGGAGAGATGGCTCAGCAGTTAAAAGCACTGGCTGCTCTTTCAGAGGGCCTGAGTTCAATTCCCAGCAACCACACGGTGGCTCATAACTATTTATAATGAGTTCTGGTGCCCTCTTCTGGTGTGTAGGCATACATGTAGGCAGAACACTGTATATAATAAATAAATCTTTAAAAAGTCACTCTAAACCTTGGTGATGAGAATTCACAACTGTTACGGTGAAAGAACCCTCAGCTGAGAAATTAACAGGAAAACCAGTCCCCACTGTTAACATGGAAGGTTCCCGACAACAGCAAAGATGAAAACTGCTCTGTTGAAAGCCAGGACACTAGGGGCATATGGTCCTCGATGGGAAACAGCCTCCAATGCAGATGAGCTAATGAAAACATTTCACACCACATGAAGGGCTAAGAGCCCAAAGGAATGTCAGCAAACCTCACACTCAAGAATAGAATGCTCCGAGACTCCTAAAATGAGGACTTTTGAAACAGTCAAAAAGAGGAAGGAACGACAGCCAACAGCCAGAAGGGAAATTAGTAGAAAATTAAAAGCAAACAACAAAAACAAAAATCTTCAACAACAACAACCAAATAGTATCTAAAACACAAGGATTTGAGAAAAGAGCCAAGTAACAGTAACAGAAGGAAAACTACAGTCACAGAGGTCAAAACTGTTTCCGTATAGAGATTAAAGTACCGAACAAAATTGTGACCTGGAAGGATTTCTATTATGTAGCTGGGGTGAAGGCTGCAGAAGGAAAAACAAGAAGTGTGGAATTTAGACTGAGAAGCTCCAACTGCCACCAGCAGTGGAAGAACACGGAGACAGCAGGAGAGATTAAACAGTCACATGGGTACTGTCAGAACCTCCCACACGCGGAGGATGCGGCCAACCAGGCCCTGAACAAAGTGAACCACAGTAACTCCCGCCCGGACACAGTCAGAAACACACGACAGAGCACTCACACACGACAGAGCACTCGAGGAGACAAGGATTAGACAAACAGAACATGTCACTTCAGCCACAGGGTGCCAGAGGCAGTGGAATGGCACCTTCAAGGGGCAAAGGAATGCTGTGTCTTCCTGGAGAAACATACTCAAAGAGCAAAAATGTATAAATAGTGATGAAGATGATTTTACATGAATTATCTCGACGACAGCTCAATCAGAGAAATGGTCCCACAACTACCAATAGAAAACAGGATGTCAGTGAGTACTGGAGATGCTCTGCGACCATTATCGAACTGATGCTTGCATTACTTTTCCTCCCCAGGGCAAGCCTGGTACCTCTTTAGACTCCATGTTTCTGGTGGATTCGATACCAAGTGGAGAAAAAAAAAAAAAAAAACCTAGAAATTCTGGTTATTTGTGGCTAATCGTTTTTTAGGTGTCAGTAACTAACTCATGGGGCCTTTCGAACAGGAAAGCAAACAACGTGTGTGTTGTCCCGGACCTGGCATGGGACAGCTAGATTATGTGCCTTGACCTGTGCTGTCCCTCCCAAGTTGCAAAGGGGACTCTCTAGGGAGACACTGGGACCCCAGGGTGGGAAGCTCAGCCAGCTCCTCAGAGCAGAAGTGTCTGTCTTGGTACTTCCTGGCTTACAAAAGAGGGATTTACACGGCTTAGATTTGAAGTTCCTTTCCTACCATTCTTTCTTCACTGATTTCCTGTCTTAGGAACAGCTTTTCAAGTGTTCCCTGCTCTCCCCCTCTCAAGAACAGCACTGTCTGCCACAGTTTCTGCCCGGAGGGCTTCAAGTAGGAAGTCTGAATATCTATGCGCAAAGGCCCGACTATTTGGATGCTAAACACCCAAACTGGGCCTTGATCCTCCGCCAGCTCCCAGGCCAGCTTCTCTGTGAGCGCTGACACACCCTGTCTGACTAGAGCCCAGCCCAATCAGAGCAGGGACTGAAAGGAGTGGAGGGATAATCCGATTGAGATGCAGTTGCTTCCAGTAAATAGTAAAACACCAACAATGAAACCCATGGCCCAAGTGGCCTGGGAGACAGAGAGTCACTAATCATATCCTAACTTAAGTAGCTTACCCTACCTGTGGCTAGAAGCTACACCCAGCAAATGTGGCTCTTTATACTTATGGAACTTTGAATACATCTGTATTTAAAAATGTTTATCTTACTGAGTTTTTTTTTTTTCTCCTTCTTATAGTCTGCTTGTTTGAGATAGGATTTCTCTCTGTAGCTCTGGCTGCCCTGCAACTCCCTTTATAGACCAGGCTAGCCTCAAATCCTCCTGCCTCTGCTAGGATTAAAAGCGTGGGGTGTGCGCTGCGTCTGACTGGCTTATTTTACTGTTTCAATCTTTATGTTGTGTTCTCACTCCTAAGGATGATCTAGGTCAGCATGGGGACTGAAACTAAGAGGACCAGGGAGACTCAGAACAGGCTGCTGGGATATCACCACCTCACCCAACACCCAACCTAGCCTAGAGCTGGGAGCTGTTTGGGCTGCAAAGATGCTGAGAGAAGTAGGCCCAGGGTCCTTAAAAAGAACACCCACCCCCTCGACGGCAGCAGGACACTAAGTGTCAAAGCTGACATCCTAATAATACGGAAGAAGTCTGGATCCCTGAAGGAGGGGTACCAAGTCGGCACCATTCAGCCCTCCTCAGATTCTGTGAGGAGAGCTGCAGACATTTGGGAGCTTCTTACTGCAGACTTAGGTAAACTCTGACTTACTGAGCTTGCGGGAACTTGGGAGTTCCAAGTCACTTAGTCTCAGATAAAGTATCTTGGATGGGGGAGAAACGTCATTGTGTTGACAAGAATGCCGACTCTACCCCCTGGCTATCTGTATAAAGGTATTTATCCTCGGTAGGCCTCACCTTCCTCATCTGTAAACACAGGGACTTGAAGAGGCCAATATAACACGTCATGAGATAGTGTCTATTTGTTAACTGCATGAATGGTATATGACACTTATCTAGAACTAAGATCTTAGCTGTTCTAGTGACTATGTTGGGCCTTCTATCCTACAAACTCATTAAGGTAATCTGTGGAGATGAGGCAAGAAAAATCTGGAAGTTATCAATTACTGTGTATTGTACACACAGTGTACCCCCAAGGGCATCATCTGACCTCTATGCAAGAGGCATAAGTACACACATAGTATACACACACACACACACACATGCACACAAAATCAAAACTAAACAAATAATTAAAACTAAAACAAGGTTTTCATTTAGTTATACAGAAATAAATTATAGCTGCTAACATAAATAGGGACGATCTCTAAACACATTTATCCTTTTGTTTGTATGTATGTATGCATGCATGCATGTATGTATGTGTTTGTGGCTATGCATGAACATATGTGAACATGTACGTGCAAAGCTCAGAGATTGGTAGCAAGTACCTTCTTGTATCACACCCCCTTGAGATGAAGCCTCGTACTGAACCTGGACCTCACAAACTCTGTGACTCAGAGCCAGCAAACCCCAAGGGCCCAGCTTTTACAAACTCAACTACTCATGATTGTGTAGCAAGTGCCTGATCAACTAAGCCATCCCCCTACCCCTCAACTCATGTGTCTCAGTGCACTCTGGTCACTACAGGAGAGGATATCAACCGCACTCTCCTGGCCTTTTCCTGACCACCTGGGCCCACGACTCCCCACGGACTCTTGTTATATTAATGTGGGAAAATAGAGCCAAGTGAGGCGGGCAAGAAAATATGTCCCATAAGATTATTATGTCTCGATACAACCCATGACAGTTCACTTTCTCACATGGAGGGCAAGGACACATGTGGCCATCACGAATCATCAAATACTTATGTTCCCCATAAGCTGGCCTTTCTATGGGTTCCATCTTCCCACTACTTCATCCCACAATTCCACAGAAGGATAGTTTGCCACTTACCCAATACATGGATTGGTCTGGTATCTGGGTGCCGTGTAGGAGAAAGGCGAGATGTCCTTGTCAACAAAAGACCCGAAACCTAACCGGAAGTTGCTAGTGAGCTTCCTCATTTCCTCAGCAAGCTTGGTGCCCAGGCTCCGGATGTTGTCCAAGTCATCCTTCATGGAGAGGGACAGGTCCATCAGGTAGTACAGGTCTACGGGATAGTCCTCCACCTGGCGGACCTGCAGCTGGAAGGTAGTCTGGTCACCTGTGCCAAGAGAGGTCACCCCCATTAGAGATCATGTGGCTTGCTGGGGTAAATGGATTCTCATTTCAAAGGTCTTTTCCCACAGTGAAGCAGGTACACTGTAGAACACTAGTCTGACTCCACCAAAGGGAAAAAAAAAAAAAAAAAAAAAAAAAAACCTAAAGCAATTCTTCTTCTTGGAAAATGGTGCACAGTGCCTCAGAAGTGAATACAGTGCTCGGAGAGAAGCCTCAGTGCCCTTCTCCAGACCCCTGAAAAAAATGTAGTAGTGTTCTGTCTCAGCAAAAAAGACCATGGGTAACTGTGCGCACCGAACAGCACATGACCACGCAAACTGGGTTGAAAGTAGCCCTCCAACGACGCACTCAGAAAAACACCTAGTCCAGTCAAGGTGTGCAACAGAAAGCAAAGGTATTAACGAGAGGGGGTGGCCATGAGTAAGAACTGGGGTGAGGGTCGGGGTGTAAAAGCAGGTAACAAAGACTACTTGGGGCTGGGGAGATGGCTTGGTGAGGCAGAACATTTGCTGTGGCAAAATTATGACCTGAGTTTAAATCCCAGTACCTACATAAAAAGACAGATGTGACCTAGCATGTTTGTAACACCAACAGTGTTGGTGTCAGAGACAGGAAGATCACTGAAGTTTGCTGGAGTCTAGCCTAGCTCCAGATTAATGATAGGACTCTTGCTTTATCTGCGCGGCACACACATACGCACACACCTGAGAATAGAAAGGAGACATAGGAAGAAAGGGTCCAATAGAAGGGCTTAAAAGAAGGCAATGGGTGAAGGCTGAAATTACCAACATTTATTAAATACATTTATTAAAATGTCAAAGAATATGTACATTCTATGAATGGGACATATACTGTATTTGCCATTAAAAGGAAAGGCAAGAAGAAAAAAAAAAGACACTCCAAATTGTGACCAATTATAAAAAGGACAAAAGTGATTTGGTTTCTAAAGTAAGACAGCCGCAGGTGTGGAAAGGGAGAATTAATTAAAGGGACGGGCAGGAGACCTGCTAGCTGACCCACCCCAGGGTTTGGAGAGAGACCCAGATCAGGACAGTTACAGAAAGAGATAAAATCCCTAAATCATGTCATCATTTCTAACCACAAATCACTTAGAACTGACTTCAAAGTTCAGTTCTCACTAGGTAACAGTTCACTGGCTGGTCGGGGCTGCCAGATGTCCTGTTTGGCTTGGGGCAGCACAGCGCTCCAGCATTGGAGATTTGGGTATACTTTTCATATACTTCGAGATGCAAGAGCCAGTGTGCCTTCGCCGCCACTTAAGGGGTCCCCACTTGGTTGGCCAGGACCAAAGCTCAGAGAAGCCTCCCCGCCCCATGCTGTTCCTCCATAAACAAAGTCCTGGCTCTTAGGAGACACAGAACCTAACCCTCCACGCTCCCTCTCCTCCTCCCACTGGAAATAAGCCAGACCAGGGGCGCAGCCTGGACCTAGGTTTACTTAAGTATGAAATGCAACAGTGGTGTTCACAGCAACTTTGGAGGCTGGGATGCACTGGCGGGGCACAGCAGGGCTCGGTAACTGCTGGCATAAAAGAAGGAGAGGATTAGGAGTCCCATCTGCAGTGGATGAGCTGCTTCTCCTGACCTGTTTATGCATGCATTGTTCAAGCTGCCTCAAGACTGACACAGTTTGAGTTGCCTGTTGCCGTGAACCTATTTTTAAAAAACCGCCAGCGTCTGACTCAAACAGAAGAGTATTTGCGATTTCTTCCAGAATGAATTCCGGACTGCTAAGAGTGTGGCTCTGGCTCCAATCTGGCAGACACGGCTGGTCCTTCCGTGGGACTCATTGGCTCGATGCCTATCATGGTGGGGGAGAGGTGGGGAATGGGGCAGAACTTGGAAAAGGAAGGTTAACTCCAACCCTATGTGTAGCCCTGCTCTGGCCTTTGCACAAGAAGGCAAACCCCAGATAGAGAGGCTCTTCTGTCCGAATCTACAAACTCTTCACAGGGTCTGCTGCACTTTCTGACACCCGCCCACCCCTTCCAAGTCTCCTACAGCCTCTTCTGTGCAGAATGTACTACTGTCTTACTGAGCTTCTTTATTAAGCAATGGAGAAGAGGCTTGGATTCAGGAACCTGAGCTGCAGTCATGAATAGAGCAGCAGCAGGCTTGGAGGCAGGGGAGTCAGACTTAAACTCAGGCCTGAACAACAACTCGGCAGCCCCCGTCCCCCAGTTTCTTCCAACCTATGTGGCTTAGTTTCTGCTTTAGTGAAGTGAGAAGACATTAATTATAGCGGAGATTAAAACCATAACGTACATAAACATCCATGCCCCCACACAAGAAAATCTTTGGCTTCAATGCCTCAGAAGGTAAACATTAAAAGTAATTTCAAATTAAAGCAATTCGTGTGGGGATTTTAAAAAAAAGATAGAAGATTCTTGCAAAAACTCCTCCTTAACTGGGCTACAGCTTTAGGCATTCAAATTTAACTGCAGATCCTCCAGATATGAAGGCAAAGAAGGAAGTGGAGTACAATATACAGGTGTGCCTCTGCTTTGTACTGGGAAGCGGGCAATGTCCTGACATTACATTCTAAAAGAAACAGCTCTCCATGAAGGTGCATGCACACATATGCTTCTTCCTGTGGGGAAGCTGTAAGCATTAAAGGAGCGTTTTCCCCAGATCTCCAGAAAGGCAAGGTATGAGAAGGAGCGCAGGCCCAATCCTGCTGAACACCACTAGTACATGTGAGCCTTTAAAATGTCACATCCTCTTACACAGGTTCAGGATCACAGCAAGGCATGCATTGTGGGATGGACACTGCACCAGCAGCCCAGCAAGGGTGGCCTCCCCTGATTGGCAGGTTGGCAGGGAGGCTGGTGGCACAATAGCCATGTTTTGCCACGACTGGGCACCTTTCCCATCTCTGGGTGTGAGTGACTTTGCTTAGACACACTCCTCCAGTCCACAGCAAGCTGCTGTCTTTCACTGCCAGAGGCTTTAACTTATGGCCTAAGCAGGGGACATAGACCTCACTTTCACCAATAAGCCTGGTATGTGCCTGCTTCCGGTGACAACATTCCTAAGTCACATGTCTGGATTTGTTAATCCCCCAACCACACCACCCACCACTCCCCACACCCCCTCAGACCCTCAAACAGTCTCCCTCTCTGCCTGGGAGCCCTACAGGTTTGAACACTTCTCTGCAGCTATTCCACATAATCCCCACCTCAGGACCAGGAGTAGGATCAGAAGCGCAATGAAGTTAACTACAAAGAGAAGCTGACCACCTGCTCCTGAGAGAATGGAGTGCCCCACCCCCTCCTCTAGCCCAGCAACCCCCCCTCACCCCTCTTCTGCCATTTCCCTGATTTCAAAGCACTGCCTGTGTTTAGCTCCGCTCATAAGTACAGGGTCTCCCTCTGTAATCAAGTACTAACTAGCCTCTGTGCCCGGAAGGTGCTTTAACACTTTCTTTTCTCTGTCTTCCCTTTAATAAGAAAACTTCACTTTTGTCCTTGGGAGCACGAATCAGTTGGCACGCACTGTTAGGCTGAGAACAGAACTCCCGGAATGACCATTCACAAGTCAAGACAAGGAAGGATCTTAACAATAAAGACTCCTGCCATCTTCAAATAAGTGAGTGAGGTAGGTGTGTGTGTGTGTGTGTGTGTGTGTGTGTGTGTGTGTGTGTGTGTGTTTGTGTGTGTGTGTGTGTGTGTTTGTGTGTGTGTATGTGTGTCCAGCATGCATCAGATCCACCTTGTTTACAGGCAGGTCTCTTTCGATTCTGCAACTTTGCCCATATAATCCTGGCTGCTGACAAGCAAACTTTTAAGCAATTGTCCCGTCACCACCTCCCATCTCAGTACACCGCTGTTACCTAAGTGCATCGCTGCATCCCGCTTTTTAAATGGTTTTCAGGGATCTGAACTCGATCATCCATGAAAGTTGTTCTCTGGCGGAGTGTGGTGGTGCAACGCCTTTAACCCCAGTGCTTGGGAGACAAAGGCAGGTGGATCTCTGTAGGTTCCAGGACTGCCTGGTCTACATAACTGAGTTCCAGGCCAGCTGGGGCTACACAGAGAACCCCTGGTTCAAAAAAGGTGGGGGGGGGGCTGGAGAGATGGCTCAACGGTTAAAAGCAATGACTGCTCTTCCAGAGGTCCTGAGTTCAATTTCCAGCAACCACATGGTGGCTCACAACCATCTGTCATGGGATCTGGTGTGTCTGAAGACAGCTACACTGTACTCATATACATAAATAAATAAATCTTTTAAAAAAAGAAAAAAGTATACCCCATGGCACATGTGTGACACAAAACACACACACACACACACACTAAATAACATTTAAAAAATATTTAGGAACTAAAAGATTGCATGAATAACTTAAAGAAACCTTTTGAGTGTCCCAGTGATTGAAAACTACCTCTTGCTTTCGTTTATCTCAGTTTTGCTTAAAACGCATATCCTAAGAATTTCATGCCTTTTGTTAAGGTTTTTTTTTTTTTAATTCTTATCCTGACATACAGTTTCCAGTGTTGAAACAAAATGGAAAACATGATCCTTATATTTATACAAAACCCTGCTTAAAGTTTGGCAGTTCTTCAGAAAGTTAAACACAGAATTACCATACAATTCAGCAATTCCACTCCTAGCTATAGACCCAAAATTATTGAAAACATATGGCCCCCAAAATGCTTGCACATGAATGTTCAATATTACCCAGTGGAAAGAGTCTGTCCGTCAACTAAAGTGGAGCCTTGGTTAGGTACACAGGGTAGCATTTGGCCATAAAAAGAACAAAGTAGCAGGGGATGGCCCTGCAAGGGTTAAGGCTGGAGAGCCACGGATTCCAGGTCAGCTGAAGCTACACAGTGAGACCCTCAGTCAAGACCACCAGGAAGGAGCAGTTTACAGTGTGGACGGATTAAGGCCCCCATGTTATATAACCAGCAAGAAATGCTCAGTGAAAGCGATGTCATAGCAAAACTGCTTGAGAAGATGAAGGGTAGTTAGTTCAAACTGCTGTGGAACAAATAGTGGTGGTCACACAGCTTAGAGCCACAGCTTGAGCATTTTAACATCGTGTGACTTGTGACATGTAATTTATATCTCAATTTGGAAAAAAAAAAAAAACAGTTTTAATCCTACTTAAGAACTGAAGAAGGGCTGCAAATAAAATGTCTCAGAGGGTACCAGCACCGCCTCACAGCCTGAGGGCTCTCAGAGGGCAGCAGCGCCACCTCAAAAGAGGTTAGCAGTGCTAACTTTGACAACCTGAGTTTGGTCCCTGGATTCATTTGGTAGAAGCTAAGAATAGACTCCCATAAGCTGTTCTCTGTCCACACAAGTACACATCACACAGATGGAAGGAAGACAGGAAGGAAGGAAGGAAGGAAGAAAGGAAGGAAGGAAGGAAGGAAGAAGAAAGGAAGAGAGAGTGGGGGGAGGGAGGGAGGAAGATAAATTGGCCTGGAACTCCAATGTAGGACATGCTATCCTTGACCTCATAGGCATTACTTTGCCTCTGCTCCCAAGTGTTGGGATAAGGTGTGTGATACCAAGACACCAAGACAGGCAAATAAATGTAGCTTTTAATGGCTGAGCCACATCTCCAGACCAACATGTAATTAAAAAAATTTTTTAAGAATAAGTGAGGAAATCCAGCTAGGGGACAAGCCAAGACTATGACTTAGGAAAGCCAACTAAATTCATAACTAACCCCCTGCCTCAATCTGTCCCGAGCACTGGATAGCCATCTAGTAATAGTTTAAAACATCAGACTTCCCTGTTCAGCTACAAGCACAGCCTCCTTGACACGCAGAATGAATGTCAGGCAATGGACGGCTAGAAGCGCAACGGTCTTGGTTAACAGGCACAAAGCCCAGCGCTGGGTCCCAAGTACTACATAATCTGGTGTAATTCTAGCACTTAGATGGAGGCAGGAGGATCAGGAGTTCAAGGTCATTCTCATCTACACATAAGCTCGAGGCAAACCTGGGCTACATGAGACACTCTCAAAAACTTTTTGCTGATGGGGGGGGGGAAACAACTTTTCCTAAAAGTAGTGTTATCTAAGCCATTTGCACTGAGTACGAAATAAGTCTGTTGGCACCCTTCCAGAAGTAAAACCAGCATGCTTCACCATAGTGAAAAAATTGAAAGAGCTCAATGTCCATTAACAAATGAGTAGGCACACAAACATGATATAATGGAATAGCACACAGCCTTGAAAAGTGAGAAATTCTGCCCCGTGCTCCAGTTTGATGGAACTCGCAAAGGCTGTGTTAAAGGACAAATACCATATGCTTCTATTTGTGAGTGTTCACTAGAATAGGCAAAGTCAAAGAGAAAAAGGTGGACTACAGGTTACTGAAGTTTCAGAGTAAGTTTGGGTAACAAGGTGCTCTCTGCTAGGTAGAGAGTTTCTGTTTGAGATAAAGTAGCGTGGAAATAGTCATGACGGCACAATGTGGTGAATGAACTGTATGATTAAAAATGGCTAAGATGTGCCTTTAATCCCAAGATTCTGGGGGCAGGTGGATCTCTTGCAAGTTCCAGGCTTGGTCTATAATAGCAAGTTACAAGCCAGTTGGGGCTACATAGTGAGACCATGCCAAAAGAGAGAGAGAGAGAGAGAGAGGGGGGGGGGGAAGGAGAGAGAGAAAGAAAGAAAGAAAGAGAGGGGAAGGAAAGAAAGAGAGGGGAAGGAAAGGAGGAGAGTGGAGGGGAGGGAAGGGGAGGGGAGAGAAAAGAAAGAGAAGGGAAGGGGAGGGGAGAAGAGAATCGAAGGAGGCATAAATGGGGTGAGAAGGTTCAGAGGAACTGATGCCCTGAATTCCATTCCCAGCACCATGTCAGGAAGCACCGTTCTGTCTGCAACTCCATCTTCAGGGGAAATCTGTCCCATGCTCTGGCCTCTGAGGTGCTCGCATGTGCACACGTGCATATATACACACCCACCCACACATACACTATTAAAAGCAATAAGCAATAAAAATGAATTTTTTAAAAGGCTTAACTAGAAAATTGTATAAATATCCTACAATATTGGGTTTTTATCATTTGTTTATCCTTGTTTCAGTCAAGGTTCGCTGGTTCGTTATGTTTGTTTGAAATGGACCCCGGGGCATGGTTCATTGATGAAATCATGGCCCCCTACTACGATCCTCAAAAACTGTGGTACGTTTGCACAGTGGAGCACTACTCAGCTATCAGAAACAATGGCTTTATGAAATTCCTAGGAAAATGGATGCATCTAGAGAATGTCCTGAGTGAGGTAACCCAGTCACAAAAGAACAGACATAATATGCACTCACTGATAATTGGATATTAGCCCCAGAAAGCTCTGAATACCCAAGAAACTGGTCACAGATCATATGAAGCTCAAAAAAAGAAAGGCCAAAAAGTGGAAGCCTCAGTCCGTAGGAAAACAAAAACAACAACAACAACAACAACAAGTGTATAGCACCCACTCAGAGTGGGGTACCCCTAGACCTTAAATCATTAATAATTCAAGAGCTAAGAAAATAGCCTTGTGGCAATTTTTGGTATTTAAAAAATCATTATGTCTAATCTATACACACCAAGAAAAATTTAACTATTTCCATGTTATGTTTTGTTTCACATGTACTTTATGCTCATGGT
>NW_027667244.1:0-1000 GCF_963924665.1 Micromys minutus | reverse complement strand
AGTTCACTGTTGGACATTGGTTTCCACAGAACATTCCAAAGAATAGACTGTTTTTCCCCCCTCCTTCACAAGACCATCTGTCTCAGAAGCTTCTGCTTAGGGAAACACACTCTTAATGTTTTCCTGGACAGAGCAGGGTTGTCAAGGACAGCATCATGAAATAATTCCTTGATGACATCAAGATTGGGATGGACAGACAACACACACACACACACACACACACACACACACACACACGCCCTTTTTTAAGATGGGCAAAGAAAAGCAAGCTAGCATTCAAAGGCTTCCAAACTTCCACACTTCCAAACTCTAAATGAAATCTGGAAAGGCAGTTGGTAATTCTGAAAAAAAAAAGGGACTCTATCAGACATGTGAGATAAAGTGTTATTTGATGATAGGGTATTTCTACTTTCCATAGGCCAAAAAATTAACTTTTTTTTTTACTATTCAAAATAAACAGATTTTGAGAATTAATGTGTTTATTTTTATTAAAAACAAGAGTGAGAGATTATCAACAGCCAAGACTTATGACATGCGTCAGACTATGCGAGATATTGCATTCAAAATATTTATTTAATGGCCCGGAGACTCGCATGAGGCAGACAGTCATACCATATCTAAGAGAATTTTAACTGTTGTGTTTAGCTGTTTACACATGTTTAAAATTTTTAAAAAATTCAAACGCTGGCTAGTGAGAACGCTGCCAGCGACACTTGGCAGGACATTTGCTGGGTACCTGAGTTCAATCCCCAAGACCTACACGGAGCAAGGAGAGAACTGCAAGTAGTCGCTGAGGTTCTAACTGAAGCCCGTGGCACATGTCCCCACACATAGACATACGTACACAGATGCAATTGCTTGGTTTTGGACCCTGCGACAACGGACTGAGGTGCGTACTTTCCATACCGAAGCAGACCTGGCCTCCGGGTTTTCCCAGCATTCTCAGTACCAACCTGGCATACCCTGCCCCCGACCTTAAACTTTCCAGCCCAGGGGCTGG
>NW_027667245.1:0-151000 GCF_963924665.1 Micromys minutus | reverse complement strand
TGTGGAATGTCTGTCTTTTTCCCCCAAAACAAAGGGATTTTCTGTCTTTTTTGCCCCAAATTAAGGGAAATTTCTGACTTATTACCCTGAAATAAGTGAAATTTCTGTAATTTTGTTCCAAAATAAGGGAAATTTCTGCCTTTTTGCCACCAAATAAGGGGAATTTCAGCCTTTTTACCTCAAAATAAGGGGAATTTCTGCATTTTTGCCACAAAATATTAGGAATTTCTGTTTTTGCCCCAAAATAATGGAAATTTCTGCCTTTTTGCCCTGAAATATGTGAAATTTCTGTTATTTTACCCCAAAATAAGGTGAATTTCTGCCTTTTTGCCCCAAAATAATGAAAATTTCTGCAATTTTGCCCCAAAATAAGGGAAATTTCTGCAATTTTGCCCCAGAATAAGGGAAATTTCTGTAATTTTGTCCCAAAATAAGTGGAATTACTGAGTTTTGCCCCAAAATAAGGAGAATTTCCCTTAACATATGAAGAATTTCTGCATTTTTGCTCCACAATTAGGGAAATTTTTGCAATTTTGCTCCAAATACGGGGAATTTCTGCATTTTTGCCCGAAAATAAGAAGAATGCATACCTTTTTGCCTTGAAAAAGTGAAATTTCTTCATTTTTGCTCCAAAATAAGGGGAATTTCTGCTTTTTTGTCTCTAAATAAGTGGAATTTCTGTCTTTTTCCTCCAAAACAAAAAGATTTTCTGTCTTTTTTGCCCCAAAATAATAAAAATTTCTGACTTATTACCCTGAAATAAGTGAAATTTCTGCAATTTTGCCCCAAAATATGGGAAATTTCTGCCTTTTTGCCCCCAAATAAGGGGAATTTCAGCCTTTTTACCTCAAAATAAGAGGAATTTCTGCATTTTTGCCACATAATATTTGGAATTTCTGCCTTTTTGCCCCAAAATAATGGGAATTTCTGCCTTTTTGCTCTAAAATAAGAAAAATTTTTGCTTTTTTTCTCTGAAATAAGTGAAATTTCTGCAATTTTGACCTAAAATAAGGGAAATTTCTGCAATTTTTCCCCATAATAAGGGAAATTTCTGCAATTTTGCCCCCAAATAAGGGGAATTTCTCCCTTTTTGCCCCAAAATAAAGGAAATTTCAGCCTTTTTATTTGAAAATAAGTGAAATTTCTGCAATTTTGCCCCAAATAAGGGAAATTTCTGCAATTTTGCCCCAAAATAAGGTAAATTCCTGCAATTTTTCCCCAAAATAAAGGAAATTTCTGGAATTTTGCCCCAAAATAAGGGGAATTTCCGATTTTTGCCCCAAAATAAAGGGAATTCCTGCCTTTTGCCCCCAAATTAGAAGAATTTCTGCAAATTTGCTCCAAAATACGGGGAATTTCTGCCTTTTTGCTCGAAAATAATGGGAATGCATACCTTTTTGTGATAAAAAGGGAAATTTCGTCATTTTTGCTCCAAAATAATGGGAATTTCTGCCTTTTTTGCTACAAAATAAGGGGAATTTCTGGCTCATTACCCTGAAATAAGTGAAATTTCTGCAATTCTGTTCCAAAATAAGGAAAATTTCTGCCTTTTTGCCCCCAAATAAGGAGGATTTCAGCCTTTTTACCTCAAAATAAGGGGAATTTCTGCATTTTTGTCACAAAATATTAGGAATTTCTGCCTTTTTGCCCAAAAATAAGGAAAATTTCTTCCTTTTTTCCCTGACATAAGTGAAATTTCTGCAATTTTGCCCCATAATAAGTGATATTTCTACAATTTTGCCTCAAAATAAAAGAAATTTCTGGAATTTTGCCTCAAAATAAGTCGAATTTCTTAGTTTTCCCTAAAAATAAAGAAGATTTCTCTCTTTTTGCCCCAACATATAGAGAATTTCTGCATTTTTGCCCCACAATTAGGGGAATTTCTGCAATTTTTTCCAAAATATGGGGAATTTCTGCCTTTTTGCCCGAAAATAAGGGGAATGCATAACTTTTTGCCATAAAAGAGGAAAATTTCTTCATTTTTGCTCCATAATAAGAAGAATTTCTGCTTTTTTCCCTCTAAATAAGTGGAATTTCTGTCTTTTTTCCCAAAACAAAGGGAATTTCTGTCTTTTTTGCCTCAAAATAAGAAGAATTTCTGACCTATTACCCCGAAATAAATAAAATTTCTGCAATTTTGCCCCAAAATAAGAAAAATTTCTGCCTTTTTGCCCTGATATATGTGAAATTTCTGCAATTTTACCCCAAAATAAGGTGAATTTCTGCCTTTTTGCCCACAAAAAAATGGGAAGTTCTGCCTTTTTGACCCAAAATAAAAAAATTTTGCTTTTTTTCTCTGAAATAAGTGAAATTTCTGCAATTTTGCCCTAAAATAAAGGAAATTTCTGCAATTTTTCCCCATAATAAGGGAAATTTCTGCAATTTTGCCCCAAAATAAGGGGAATTTCTCCTTTTTGCCCCAAAATAAAGGAAATTTCAGCCTTTTTACCTGAAAATAAGTGAAATTTCTGCAATTTTGCCCCAAATAAGGGAAATTTCTGCAATTTTGCCCCAAAATAAGGTAAATTCCTGCAGTTTTGCCCAAAAATAATGGAAATTTCTTGAATTTACCCCCAAAATAAGGGTAATTTCTGATTTTTGCGCCAAAATAAAGGGAATTTCTGCCTTTTGCCCAAAAATTACGGGAATTTCTGCAATTTTGCTTCAAAATACGGGGAATTTCTGCCTTTTTGCCGGAAAATAATGGGAATGCATACCTTTTTGCCATAAAAAGAGAAATTTCTTCATTTTTGCTCCAAAATAAGGGGAATTTCTGCCTTTTTGCCTCTAAATAAGTGGAATTTTGGTCTTTTTCTCCCAAAACAAAGTGAATTTCTGTCTTTTTTGCCCCCAAAAAAGGAATTTCTGACTTATTACCCTGAAATAAGTGAAATTTATGCAATTTTGCTTCTAAATAAGAAAAATTTCTGCCTTTTTGCCCCCTAATAAGGGGAATTTCAGCCTTTTTACCTCAAAATAAGGGTAATTTCTGCCTTTTTGTCTCTAAATAAGTGGAATTTCTGTCTTTTTCCCCCAAAACAAAGGTAATTTCTGTCTTTTTTGCCCCCAAATAAGGGAAATTTCTGATTTATAACCCTGAAATAAGTGAAATGTCTGCAATTTTGCCCCATAATATGGGAAATTTCTGCAATTCTGCCCCAAAATAAGCGGAATTTCTGACTGTTTGCTCCTGAAAATAGGAGATTTTCTGTCATTTTGCCTTAAAATAAGGAGAATTTCTGCCTTTTTGCCCGAAAATTATGAGAATTTTTGCAATTTTGCTTCAAAATACGGGGAATTTCTGCTTTATATCCCAAAAGTAAGGGGAATGTATACCTTTTGCCACAAAAAAGGGAAATTTCTTAATTTTTGCCCCAAAATAAGAGGAATTTCTGCATTTTTACCTCAAAATATGTGAAATTTCTGCCTTTTTACCCAAAAATAAACGGAATTTCTGTCTTTCAGCCCCAAAATAAAAGGAATTTTTGAATTATGCCTTTAAATAAGTGAAATTTCTGCAATTTTGCCCCAAAATAAAAGAAATTTCTGCCTTTTTGCCACAAAATAAGGGGAATTTCTGTCTTTTTGCCCCAAAACAAGGGAAATTTCTGCGTTTTTGTCCCCAAATAAAAGGAATTTCAGCATTTTTACCTCAAAATAAGAGGAATTTCTGCATTTTTGCCACAAAATATTAAGAATTTCTGCATTTTTGCCCCAAAATAAGGAAAATTTCTGCCTTTTTTCCCTGAAATAAGTGAAATTTCTGCAATTTTTCCCCATAATAAGGGAAATTTCTGCAATTTTGCCCCAAAATAAGGGGAATTTCTCCTTTTTGCCCCAAAATAAAGGAAATTTCAGCCTTTTTACCTGAAAATAAGTGAAATTTCTGCAATTTTGCCCCAAATAAGGGAAATTTCTGCAATTTTGCCCCAAAATAAGGTAAATTCCTGCAATTTTGCCCCAAAATAATGGAAATTTCTTGAATTTACCCCCAAAATAAGGGTAATTTCTGATTTTTGCGCCAAAATAAAGGGAATTTCTGCCTTTTGCCCAAAAATTACGGGAATTTCTGCAATTTTGCTTCAAAATACGGGAAATTTCTGCCTTTTTGCCGGAAAATAATGGGAATGCATACCTTTTTGCCATAAAAAGAGAAATTTCTTCATTTTTGCTCCAAAATAAGGGGAATTTCTGCCTTTTTGCCTCTAAATAAGTGGAATTTCGGTCTTTTTCTCACAAAACAAAGTGAATTTCTGTCTTTTTTGCCCCCAAAAAAGGAATTTCTGACTTATTACCCTGAAATAAGTGAAATTTATGCAATTTTGCCTCTAAATAAGAAAAATTTCTGCCTTTTTGCCCCCTAATAAGGGAAATTTCAGCCTTTTTACCTCAAAATAAGGGTAATTTCTGCCTTTTTGTCTCTAAATAAGTGGAAATTCTGTCTTTTCCCCCAAAAAAAAGGTAATTTCTGTCTTTTTTGCCCCCAAATAAGGAAAATTTCTGATTTATTACCCTGAAATAAGTGAAATGTCTGCAATTTTGCCCCATAATATGGGAAATTTCTGCAATTCTGCCCCAAAATAAGGGGAATTTCTGACTGTTTGCTCCTGAAAATAGGAGATTTTCTGTCATTTTGCCTTAAAATAAGGAGAATTTCTGCCTTTTTGCCCGAAAATTATGAGAATTTTTGCAATTTTGCTTCAAAATACGGGGAATTTCTGCTTTATATCCCGAAAGTAAGGGGAATGTATACCTTTTGCCACAAAAAAGGGAAATTTCTTAATTTTTGCCCCAAAATAAGAGGAATTTCTGCATTTTTACCTCAAAATATGTGAAATTTCTGCCTTTTTACCCAAAAATAAACGGAATTTCTGTCTTTTAGCCCCAAAATAAAAGGAATTTTTGAATTATGCCTTTAAATAAGTGAAATTTCTGCAATTTTGCCCCAAAATAAAAGAAATTTCTGCCTTTTTGCCACAAAATAAAAGGAATTTCTGTCTTTTTGACCCAAAACAAGGGAAATTTCTGCGTTTTTGCCCCCAAATAAGGGGAATTTCAGCATTTTTACCTCAAAATAAGAGGAATTTCTGCATTTTTGCCACAAAATATTAAGAATTTCTGCATTTTTACCCCAAAATAAGGAAAATTTCTGCCTTTTTTCCCTGAAATAAGTGAAATTTCTGCAATATTGCCCCAAAATAAGTGAAATTTCTGTAATTTTGCCCAAAAATAAGGGAAATTTCTGGAATTTTTTCCCCAAAATAAATGGAATTTCTGAGTTTTGCCCCAAAATAAGGAGAATTTCTGTTTTTTGCAACAACATATAGGGAATTTCTTCCTTTTTGCCCCACAATTAGAAGAATTTCTGCAATTTTTCTCCAAAATACGAGGAATTTCTGCATTTTTGCCCAAAAATAAGGGGAATGCATACCTTTTTGCCATAAAAAAGGAAAATTTCTTCATTTTTGCTCCAAAATAAGGGGAATTTCTGCCTTTTGCCTCTAAATAAGTGGAATTTCTGTCTTTTTCCCACAAAACAAAGGGAATTTCTGTCTTTTTTGTTCCAATATAAGGGGATTTTCTGACTTATTACCCTGAAATAAGTGAAATTTCTGCAATTTTACCACACAATAAGGAAAATTTCTGACTTTTTTTCTGAAATATGTGAAATTTCTGCAATTTTACCCCAAAATTAGGTGATTTTCTGCATTTTTGACCCAAAGTAATGGGAATTTCTGCCTTTTTGCCCCAAAATAAAAATAATTTTGCTTTTTTTCTCTGAAATAAGTGAAATTTTTGCAATTTTGCCATAAAATAAGGGAAATTTCTGCAATTTTTTCCCATAATAAGAAAAATTTCTGCAATTTTACCCCTAAATAAGGGGAATTTCTCCTTTTTTGCCCCAAAATAAAGGAAATTTCAGCCTTTTTACCTAAAAATAAATGAAATTTCTGCAATTTTGCACCAAATAAGTGAAATTTCTGCAATTTTGCCCCAAAATAAGGGAAATTTCTGCCTTTTTGCCACCAAATAAGGGGAATTTTAGCCTTTCTACCTCAAAATAAGGAGAATTTCTGCATTTTTGCCACAAAATATTAGGAATTTCTCCCTTTTTGCCACAAAATAAGGAAAATTTCTGCCTTTTTCCCTCAAATAAGTGAAATTTCTGAAATTTTGCCCCAAAATAAGTGAAATTTCTGCAATTTTGCCCCAAAATAAATAGAATTTCTGAGTTTTGCCCCAAAATAAGGAGAATTTCTGTTTTTTGCCCCAACATATAGAGAATTTCTGCCTTTTTGCCCCACAATTAGAAAAATTTCTGCAATTTTTCTCCAAAATACGAGGATTTTCTGCATTTTTGCCCGAAAATAAGGAGAATGCATACTTTTGCCATTAAAAAGTGAAATTTCTTTATTTTTGCTCCAAAATAAAGGGAATTTCTGCATTTTTGCCTCTAAATAAGTGGAATTTCTGTCTTTTCCCCACAAAACAAAGGGAATTTCTGTCTTTTTTGTTCCAATATAAGGGGAATTTCTGACTTATTACCCTGAAATAAGTGAAATTTCTGCAATTTTACCCCAAAATTAGGAAAATTTCTGACTTTTTTTCTGAAATATGTGAAATTTCGGCAATTTTACCCCAAAATAAGGTGAATTTCTGCCTTTTTGCCCCAAAGTAATGGGGATTTCTACCTTTTTGCCCCAAAATAAGAAAAATTTTTGCTTTTTTTCTCTGAAATAAGTGAAATTTCTGCAATTTTGCCCTAAAATAAGGGAAATTTCTGCAATTTTTTTTAAATAAGAGAAATTTCTGCAATTTTACCCCAAAATAAGGGGAATTTCTCCCTTTTTGCCCCAAAATAAAGAAAATTTCAGCCTTTTTACCTAAAAATAAGTGAAATTTCTGCAATTTTGCAACAAATAAGTGAAATTTCTTCAATTTTGCCCCCAAATAAGGGGAATTTTAGCCTTTTTACCTCAAAATAAGGGGAATTTCTGCATTTTTGCCACAAAATATTAGGAATTTCTGCCTTTTTGCCCCAAAATAAGGAAAATTTCTGCCTTTTTTCCCCAAAATAAGTGAAACTTCTGCAATTTTGCCCCAAAATAAGTGAAATTTCTGCAATTTTGCCCCAAAATAATGGAAATTTCTGGAATTTTGCCCCAAAATAAGCAGAATTTCTGTATTTTTGCCCCAACATATAGGGAATTTCTGACTTTTTGCATCACAATTAGGGGAATTTCTGAAACTTTGCTCCAAAATACAAGGAATTTCTGCCTTTTTGCCCGAAAATAAGGGGAATGCATAATTTTTGCCATAAAAGAGAAAAATTTCTTCATTTTTGCTCCAAAATAAGAAGAATTTCTGCTTTTTTGCCTCTAAATAAGTGGAATTTCTGTTATTTTCATCCAAAACAAAGAGAATTTCTGTCTCTTTTGCCACAAAATAAGAAAAATTTCTGACTTATTACTCTGAAATAAGTGAAATTTCTGCAATTTTGCCCCAAAATAAGGAAAATTTCTGCCTTTTTGCCCTGAAATATGTGAAATTTCTGCAATTTTACCCCAAAATAAGGTGAATTTCTTCCTTTTGCTCCAAAATTATGGGAATTTCTGACTTTTTGTCCTAAAATAAGAAAAAATTTTGCTTTTTTTCTCTGAAATAAGGGAAATTTCTGCAATTTTGCCCTAAAACAAGGGAAATTTCTGCAATTTTTCCCCATAAGAGAAATTTCTGAAATTTTGCCCCAAAATAATGGGAATTTCTCCCTTTTTGACCCAAAAATAAAGGAAATTTCAGCCTTTTTACCTGAAAATATGTGAAATTTCTGCAATTTTGCCTTAAATAAGGGAAATTTCTGCAATTTTGCCCCAAAATAAGGTAAATTCCTGCAATTTTGCCCCAAAATAAAGAAAATTTCTGGAATTTTGCCCAAAATAATGGGAATTTCTGATTTTTGCCCAAAAATAAAGGGAATTTCTGCCTTTTCCCCAAAATTAGGGGAATTTCTGCAATTTTGCTCTAAAATACGGGGAATTTCTGCCTTTTTGCCCGAAAATAATGGGAATGCATACCTTTTTGCCATGAAAAGGGAAATTTCTTCATTTTTGCTCCAAAATAAGGGGAATTTCTGCCTTTTTTGCCACAAAATAAGGGGAATTTCTGACTCATTATCCTGAAATAAGTGAAAATTTTGCAATTTTGCCCCAAAATAAGGAAAATTTCTGCCTTTTTGCCCCCTAATAAGGAGGATTTCAGCCTTTTTACCTCAAATAAGGGGAATTTTTGCATTTGTGCCACAAAATATTAGGAATTTCTGCCTTTTTGCCCCAAAATAAGAAAAATTTCTGCCTTTTTTCCCTGAAATAAGTGACATTCCTGCAATTTTGCCCCAAAATAAGTGAAATTTCTGGATTTTGCCCCAAAATAAGTGGAATTTTTGAGTTTTGCCTTAAAATAAGGAGAATTTCTGTCTTTTTGCCCCAACATATAGGGAATTTCTGCATTTTTGCCCCACAATTAGGGGAATTTCTGCAATTTTTCTCCAAAATACGGGGAATTTCTTCCTTTATGCCCGAAAATAAGAAGAATGCATATCTTTTTGCCTTAAAAAAAAGAAATTTCTTCATTTTTGCTCCAAAATAAGGGGAATTTCTGCTTTTTTGCCTCTAAATATGTGGAATGTCTGTCTTTTTCCCCAAAAACAAAGGGATTTTCTGTCTTTTTTGCCCCAAAATAAGGGGAATTTCTGACTGTTTGCTCCCGAAAAAAGGAGATTTTCTGTGTTTTTGCCTTAAAATAAGGAGAATTTCTGCCTTTTTGCCCAAAAATTATGGGAATTTCTGACTTTTTGTCTCAAAATAAGAAAAAAATTTGCTTTTTTTCTCTGAAATAAGTGAAATTTCTGCAATTTTGCCCTAAAATAAGGGAAATTTCTGCAATTTTTCACCATAATAAGAGAAATTTCTGCAATTTTACCCCAAAATAAGGGGAATTTCTCCCTTTTTGCCCCAAAATAAAGGAAATTTCAGCCTTTTTACCTAAAAATAAGTGAAATTTCTGCAATTTTGCACCAAATAAGTGAAATTTCTTCAATTTTGCCCCCAAATAAGGGGAATTTTAGCCTTTTTACCTCAAAATAAGGGGAATTTCTGCATTTTTGCCACAAAATATTAGGAATTTCTGCCTTTTTGCCCCAAAATAAGGAAAATTTCTGCCTTTTTTCCCCAAAATAAGTGAAACTTCTGCAATTTTGCCCCAAAATAAGTGAAATTTCTGCAATTTTGCCCCAAAATAATGGAAATTTCTGGAATTTTGCCCCAAAATAAGGAGAATTTCTGTATTTTTGCCCCAACATATAGGGAATTTCTGACTTTTTGCATCACAATTAGGGGAATTTCTGAAATTTTGCTCAAAAATACGAGGAATTTCTGCCTTTTTGCCCGAAAATAAGGGGAATGCATAATTTTTGCCATAAAAGAGAAAAATTTCCTCATTTTTGCTCCAAAATAAGAAGAATTTCTGCTTTTTTGCCTCTAAATAAGTGGAATTTCTGTTATTTTCATCCAAAACAAAAAGAATTTCTGTCTCTTTTGCCACAAAATAAGAAAAATTTCTGACTTATTACCCTGAAATAAGTGAAATTTCTGCAATTTTGCCCCAAAATAAGGAAAATTTCTGCCTTTTTGCCCCAAAATTATGGGAATTTCTGACTTTTTGTCCTAAAATAAGAAAAAATTTTGCTTTTTTTCTCTGAAATAAGTGAAATTTCTGCAATTTTGCCCTAAAACAAGGGAAATTTCTGCAATTTTTCCCCATAAGAGAAATTTCTGAAATTTTGCCCCAAAATAATGGGAATTTCTCCCTTTTTGACCCAAAAATGAGGAAATTTCAGCCTTTTTACCTGAAAATAAGTGAAATTTCTGCAATTTTGCCTTAAATAAGGGAAATTTCTGCAATTTTGCCCCAAAATAAGGTAAATTCCTGCAATTTTGCCCCAAAATAAAGAAAATTTCTGGAATTTTGCCCAAAATAAGGGGAATTTCTGATTTTTGCCCAAAAATAAAGGGAATTTCTGCCTTTCCCCCAAAATTAGGGGAATTTCTGCAATTTTGCTCTAAAATACGGGGAATTTCTGCCTTTTTGCCCGAAAATAATGGGAATGCATACCTTTTTGCCATAAAAAGGGAAATTTCTTCATTTTTGCTCCAAAAGAAGGGGAATTTCTGCCTTTTTTGCCACAAAATAAGGGGAATTTCTGACTCATTATCCTGAAATAAGTGAAAATTTTGCAATTTTGCCCCAAAATAAGGAAAATTTCTGCCTTTTTGCCCCCTAATAAGGAGGATTTCAGCCTTTTTACCTCAAATAAGGGGAATTTTTTCATTTGTGCCAGAAAATATTAGGAATTTCTGCCTTTTTGCCCCAAAATAAGAAAAATTTCTGCCTTTTTTCCCTGAAATAAGTGACATTCCTGCAATTTTGCCCCAAAATAAGTGAAATTTCTGGATTTTGCCCCCAAAAAAGTGGAATTTTTGAGTTTTGCCCCAAAATAAGGAGAATTTCTGTCTTTTTGCCCCAACATATAGGGAATTTCTGCATTTTTGCCCCACAATTAGGGGAATTTCTGCAATTTTTCTCCAAAATACGGGGAATTTCTTCCTTTATGCCCGAAAATAAGAAGAATGCATACCTTTTTGCCTTAAAAAAAGAAATTTCTTCATTTTTGCTCCAAAATAAGGGGAATTTCTGCTTTTATGTCTCTAAATATGTGGAATGTCTGTCTTTTTCCCCAAAAACAAAGGGATTTTCTGTCTTTTTTGCCCCAAAATAAGGGGAATTTCTGACTGTTTGCTCCCGAAAAAAGGAGATTTTCTGTGTTTTTGCCTTAAAATAAGGAGAATTTCTGCCTTTTTGCCCAAAAATTATGGGAATTTCTGCCTTTTTGTCTCAAAATAACAAAAAAATTTGCTTTTTTTTCTCTGAAATAAGTGAAATTTCTGCAATTTTGCCCTAAAATAAGGGAAATTTCTGCAATTTTTCACCATAATAAGAGAAATTTCTGCAATTTTACCCCAAAATAAGGGGAATTTCTCACTTTTTGCCCCAAAATAAAGGAAATTTCAGCCTTTTTACCTAAAAATAAGTGAAATTTCTGCAATTTTGCACCAAATAAGTGAAATTTCTTCAATTTTGCCCCAAAATAACAGAAATTTCTGCCTTTTTGCCTCCAAATAAGGGGAATTTTAGCATTTTTACCTCAAAATGAAAAAAATTTCTGCATTTTGCCACAAAATAAGGGGAATTTTAGCATTTTTACCTCAAAATAAGAAAAATTTCTGCATTTTTGCCACAAAATATTAGGAATTTCTGCCTTTTTGCCCCAAAATAAGGAAAATGTCTGCCTTTTTCCCCTGAAATACGTGAAATTTCTGCAATATTGCCCCAAAATAAGTGAAATTTCTGCAATTTTGCCCCAAAATAGTGGAAATTTCTGGAATTTTGCCCCAAGATAAGGAGAATTTCTCTCTTTTTGCCCCAACATATAGGGAATTTCTGCCTTTTTGCATCACAATTAGGGGATTTTCTGAAATTTTGCTCCAAAATACGATGAATTTCTGCCTTTTTGTCCGAAAATAAGGGGAATGCATAACTTTTTGCCATAAAAGAGAAAAATTTCTTCATTTTTGCTCCAAAATAAGAAGAATTTCTGCTTTTTTGCCTCTAAATATGTGGAATTTCTGTCTTTTTCCCCCAAAACAAAGGGAATTTCTGTCTCTTTTGCCCCAAAATAAGTAGAATTTCTGACTTATTAACATGAAATAAGGGAAATTTCTGCAATTTTGCCCCAAAATAAGGGGAATTTCTCACTTTTTGACCCAAAATAAATAAAATTTCAGCCTTTTTACCTGAAAATAAGTGAAATTTCTGCAATTTTGATTTAAATAAGGGAAATTTCTGCAATTTTGCCCCAAAATAACGTAAATTCCTGCAATTTTGCCACAAAATAAAGAAAATTTCTGGAATTGTGCCCCAAAATAAAGGGAATTTCTGCCTTTTCCCCAAAATTAGGGGAATTTCAGCAATTTTGCTCCAAAATACGGGGAATTTCTGCCTTTTTGCCCAAAAATAATGGGAATGCATACCTTTTTGCCATAAAAAGGGAAATTTCTTCATTTTTGCTCCAAAATAAGGGGAATTTCTGCCTTTTTTGCTACAAAATAAGGGGAATTTCTGACTCTTTATCCTGAAATAAGTGAAATTTCTGCAATTTTGCCCCAAAATAAGGAAAATTTCTGCCTTTTTGCCCCCAAATAAGGAGGATTTCAGCCTTTTTACCTCAAAATAAGAGGAATTTCTGCATTTTTGCCACAAAATATTAAGAATTTCTTCATTTTTGCCCAAAAATAAGGAAAATTTCTGCCTTTTTTCCCTGAAATAAGTGAAATTTCTGCAATTTTGCCCCAAAATAAGTGAAATTTCTGCAATTTTGCCCAAAAATAAGGGAAATTTCTGGAATTTTGCCCCAAAATAAAGGGAATTTCTGAGTTTTGCCCCAAAATAAGGAGAATTTCTGTCTTTTTGCCCCAACATATAGGGAATTTCTGACTTATTGCCCCAAAATTAGGGGAATTTCTGCAATTTTGCTCCAAAATACAGGGAATTTCTGCCTTTTTGCCCGAAAATAAGGGGAATGCATAACTTTTTTCCATAAAAGAGGAAAATTTCTTCATTTTTGCTCCAAAATAAGAAGAATTTCTGCCTTTTGCCTTTAAATAAGTGAAATTTCTGTCTTTTTTTCCCAAAACAAAGGGAATTTCTGTTTTTTTTGCCCCAAAATAAGATAAATTTCTGACTTATTACCATGAAATAAGTAAAATTTCTGCAATTTTGCCCCAAAACAAAGAAAATTTCTGCCTTTTTGCCCTGAAATATGTGAAATTTCTGCAATTTTACCCCAAAATAAGGTGAATTTCTGCCTTTTTGCCCCAAAATAATGGGAATTTCTGCCTTTTTGCCCCAAAATAACAAAAATTTTGGCTTTTTTTTTCTGAAATAAGTGAAATTTCTGCAATTTTGCCCTAAAGTAAGGGAAATTTCTGCAATTTTTCCCCATAATAAGAAAAATGTCTGCAATTTTGCCCCAAAATAAAGGGAAATTCTCCCTTTTTCACCCAAAATATAGGAAATTTCAGCCTTTGTACCTGAAAATAAGTGAAATTTCTGCAATTTTGCCCCAAAATAAGGTAAATTCCTGCAATTTTGCCCCAAAATAAAGGAAATTTCTGGAATTGTGCCCCAAAATAAGTGGAATTTCTGATTTTTGCCTCAAAATAAAGGAAAATTCTGGAATTTTGCCCCAAATTAGGGGAATTTCTGCCATTTTGCTCCAAAATACGGGGAATTTCTGCCTTTTTGCCAGAAAATAATGGGAATGCATACCTTTTTGCCATAAAAAGGGAAATTTCTTCATTTTTGCTCCAAAATAAGGGGAATTTCTGCCGTTTTTGCTACAAAATAAGGTCAATTTCTGACTCATTATCCTGAAATAAGTGAAATTTCTGCAATTTTGCCCCAAAATAAAAAAAATTTCTGCCTTTTTGCCCCCAAATAAAGAGGATTTCATCCTTTTTACCTCAAAATAAGAGAAATTTTTGCATTTTTGCCACAAAATATTAAGAATTTCTTCATTTTTCCCCCAAAATAAGGAAAATTTCAGCCTTTTTTCCCTAAAATAAGTGAAATTTCTGAAATTTTGCCCCAAAATAAGTGAAATTTCTGCAATTTTGCAACAAAATATAGGAAATTTCTGGAATTTTGCCCCAAAATAAGGGGAATTTCTGAGTTTTGCCCCAAAATAAGGATAATTTCTGTCTTTTTGCCCCAACATATAGGGAATTTCTGCCTTTTTGCCCCACAATTAGGGGAATTTCTGCAATTTTGCTCCAAAATACAAGGAATTTCTGCCTTTTTGCTCGAAAATAAGGGGAATGCATAACTTTTTGCCATAAAAAAAATTTCTTCATTTTTGCTCCAAAATAAGAAGAATTTCTGCTTTTTTGCCTCTAAATAAGTGGAATTTCTGTCTTTTTTTCCAAAAACAAAGGGAATTTCTGTCTTTTTTGCCCCAAAATAAGAAAAATTTCTGACTTATTACCATAAAATAAGTAAACTTTCTGCAATTTTGCCAGAAAACAAGGGAAATTTCTGCCTTTTTGCCCTGAAATATGTGAAATTTCTGCAATTTTACCCCAAAATAAGGTGAATTTCTGCCTTTTTGCCCCAAAATAATGGGAATTTCTGCCTTTTTGCCCCAAAATAACAAACATTTTATCTTTTTTTCTCTGAAATAAGTGAAATTTCTGCAATTTTGCCTTAATTAAAGGAAATTTCTGCAATTTTGCCCCAGAATAAGGTAAATTCCTGCAATTTTGCCCCAAAATAAAGGAAATTTCTAGAATTGTGCCCCAAAATAAGGGGAATTTCTGATTTTTGCCCTGAAATAAAGGGAATTTCTGCCTTTTGCCCCAAAATTAGGGGAATTTCTACAAGTTTGCTCCAAAATACGGGGAATTTCTGCCTTTTTGCGAGAAAATAATGGGAATGCATACCTTTTTGCCATAAAACGGGAAATTTCTTCATTTTTGCTCCAAAATAAGGGGAATTTCTGCCTTTTTTGCTACAAAATAAGGGGAATTTCTGACTCATTATCCTGAAATAAGTGAAATTTCTGCAATTTTGCCTTAAAATAACAAAAATTTCTGCTTTTTTGCCCCCAAATAAGGAGGATTTCAGCCTTTTTTACCTCAAAATAAGAAGAATTTCTGCATTTTTGCCACAAAATATTAAGAATTTCTTCATTTTTGCCCCAAAATAAGGAAAATTTCTGCCTTTTTTTCCCTGAAATAAGTGAAATTTCTGCAATTTTGCCCCAAAATAAGTGAAATTTCTGCAATTTTGCCCCAAAATAAGGGAAATTTCTGGAATTTTGCCCCAAAATATAGGGAATTTCTGAGTTTTGCCCCAAAATAAGGAGAATTTCTGTCTTTTTTCCCCAACATATAGGGAATTTCTGCTTTTTTGCCCCACTATTAGGGGAATTTCTGCAATTTTGCTCCAAAATACAGGGAATTTCTGCCTTTTTGCCCGAGAATAAGGGGGATGAATAACTTTTTGCCATAAAAGAGGAAAATTTCTTCATTTTTGCTCCAAAATAAGAAGAATTTCGGTTTTTTGCCTCTAAATAAGTGGAATTTCTGTCTTTTTTTCCAAAAACAAAAAGAATTTATGTCTTTTTTGCCCCAAAATAAGAAAAATTTCTGACTTGTTACCATGAAATAAGTAAAATTTCTGCAATTTTGCCCCAAAACAAGGGAAATTTCTGCCTTTTTGCCCTGAAATATGTGAAATTTCTGGTTTTTACCCCAAAATAAGGTGAATTTCTGCCTTTTTGCCCCAAAATAATGGGATTTTCTGCCTTTTTGCCCCAAAATAACAAAAATTTTTCCTTTTTTTCTCTGAAATAAGTGAAATTTCTGCAATTTTGCCCCAAATAAAGGAAATTTCTGCAATTTTGCCTTAAAATAAGGTAAATTCCTGCAATTTTGCCCCAAAATAAAGGAAACTTCTTGAATTTAGCCCCAAAATAAGGGTAATTTCTGATTTTTGCCCCAAAATAAAGGGAATTTCTGCCTTTTGCCCCTAAATTAGGAGAATTTCTGCAAATTTGCTCCAAAATACAGGAAATTTCTGCTATTTTGCTCGAACATAATGGGAATGCATACCTTTTTGCCATAAAAAAGGAAATTTCTTCATTTTTGCTCCTAAATAAGGGAAATTTCTGCCTTTTTGCCTCTAAATAAGTGGAATTTCTGTCTTTTTCCCCCAAAACAAAGGGAATTTCTGTCTTTTTTGCCACAAAATAAAGGGAATTTCTGATTTATTACCCTGAAATAAGTGAAATTTCTGCAATTTTGCCCCTAAATAAGAAAAATTTCTGCCTTTTTGCCCCCTAAAAAGGGGAATTTTAGCCTTTTTACCTCAAAATAATGGGAATTTCTGCATTTTTGCCACAAAATATTAGGAATTTCTGCCTTTTCGCCCCAAAATAAGGAAAATTTCTGCCTTTTTTTCCCTAAAATAAGTGAAATTTCTGAAATTTTGCCCCAAAATAAGTGAAATTTCTGCAATTTTGCCCCAAAATAAGGGAAATTTCTGCAATTTTGCCCCAAAATAAGTGGAATTTCTGAGTTTTGCCCCAAAATATAGAGAATTTCTGTCTTTTTGCCCCAACATATAGGGAATTTCTGCATTTTTGCCCAACTATTATGGGAATTTCTGCAATTTTGCCCCAAAATACGGGGAATTTCTGCCTTTTTGCCCGAAAATAATAAGAATGCATACCTTTTTGCCTTACAAAAAAGAAATTTCTTCATTTTTGCTCCAAAATAACGGGAATTTCTGCTTTTTGCCTCTAAATATGTGGAATGTCTGTCTTTTCCCCCAAAACAAAGGGATTTTCTGTCTTTGTTGCCCCAAAATAAGGGGAATTTCTGACTTATTACCCTGAAATAAGTGAAATTTCTGCAATTTTGCCCCAAAATATGGGAAATTTCTGCCTTTTTGCCCCCAAATAAGGGGAATTTCAGCCTTTTTACCTCAAAATAAGGAGAATTTCTGCATTTTTGCCACAAGATATTAGAAATTTCTGACTTTATGCCCCAAAATAAGGAAAATTTCTGCCTTTTTTCCCTGAAATAAGTGAAATTTCTGCAATTTTGCCCCAAAATAAAAGAAATTTCTGGAATTTTGCCCCAAAATAAGGGGAATTTCTGAGTTTTGCCCCAAAATAAGGAGAATTTCTGTCTTTTTGCCCTAACATATAGGGAATTTCTGCCAATTTGCCCCACAATTAGGGGAATTTCTGCAATTTTGCTCCAAAATACAGGGAATTTCTGCCTTTTTTTCCCGAAAATAAGGGGAATGTATACCTTTTCCCACAAAAAGGGGAAATTTCTTCATTTTTGCCCCAAAATAAGAGGAATTTCTGCCTTTTTACCCAAAAATAAAAGGAATTTCTGTCTTTTTGCCCCAAAATAAAAGGAATTTTTGAATTATGCCCTGAAATAAGTAAAATTTCTGCTATTTTGCCCCAAAATAAGGGAAATTTCTGCCTTCTTGCCACAAAATAAAGGGAATTTCTGCGTTTTTGCCACAAAATATTAGGAATTTCTGCCTTTTTCCCCAAAATAAGAAAAATTTCTGCCTTTTTCCTTGAAATAAGTGAAATTTGTGCAATTTTGCCCCAAAATAATTGAAATTTCTGCAATTTTGCCCCAAAATAAGGGAAATTTCTGGAATTTTGCCCCAAAATAAGTGGAATTTCTGAGTTTTGCCCCAAAATAAGGAGAATTTCTGTCTTTTTGCCACAACATATATGGAATTTCTGCCTTTTTGCCCCACAATTAGGAAAATTTCTGCAATTTTGCTTTAAAATACGGGAAATTTCTGCTTTTTTGCCCGAAAATAAGGGAATGTTTACCTTATGCCACAAAAAAGGGAAATTTCTTCATTTTTGCCCCAAAATAAGAGGAATTTCTTCCTTTTTTCCTAAAAATAATTGAAATTTCTGCCTTTTTACCCAAAAATATAAGGAATTTCTGTATTTTTACCCGAAAATAAAAGGAATTTTTGAATTTTGCCCTGAAATAAGTGAAATTTCTGCAATTTTGCCCCAAAATTAGGGAAATTTCTGCTTTTTTGCCGCAAAATAAGGGGAATTTCTGTCTTTTTGCCCCAAAATAAAGGGAATTTCAGCCTTGTTACCTAATGATAAGGGGAATGTCTCCCTTTTTGCCCTAAAATATGGAGAATTTCTGTATTTTTCTCCCAAAATAAAGAAATTTTCTGCAATTTTGTACCAAAATAAAAGTAATTTCTGCCTTTTTGCCCCAAAATAAGAGAAATTTCTGCGTTTTTTCCCTGAAATAAGTGAAATTTCTGTAATTTTGCCCAAAAATATAGGAGATTTCTCCAATTTTGCCCCAAAATAAAGGACATTTCTTGAATTTTGCCCCAAAATAAGGGGAATATCTGACTTTTTGCCCTGAAATAAGGAGAATTTCTTTGTTTTTGCCCCAAAATAATGTGAATTTCTGCATTTTCCCTCAAAATTAGTGGAATATGTGCAATTTTGCTCCAAAATACGGGGAATTTCTGCCTTATTGCACCAAAATAAAGGGAATTTCTGCATTTTTGCACCAATATAAGTGAAATTTCTGAAATTTTGCTACAAAATACGGAGAATTTCTGCCTTATTGCCCGAAATAAAGTGGAATTTCTGCCTTTTTGCCCTGAAATATTTGAAATTTCTGCAATTTTACACCAAAATAAGGGGAATTTCTTTTTTTGGCCCTAAAATTAGGAGAATTTCTGCTTTTTGCCCCAAAATAAGGCAAATTTCTGACTTTTTGCCATGAAATAAGTGAAATTTCTGAAATTTTGCCCCAAAATAAGGTGAATTTCTTCCATTTTGCCACAAAATATGGGGAATTTCTGCCTTATTGCCTCCAAATAAGGAAAATTTCTGCTTTTCTGCCCCAATTAACAGGAATTTCTGCCTTTTTGCCACAAAGTAAAGGGAATTTCTGCCTTTTTGCCCCAAAATAAGGGGAATTTCAGCATTTTTACCTCAAATAAGGGGAATTTCTGCCTTTTGCCCCACAATATGGGGAATTTCTGCCTTTTTGTTCCAAAACAAGAAAAATTTCTTCAATTTTGTACCAAAATAAAAGAAATTTCTGATTTTTGCCCCAAAATAAAAGGAATTTCTGACTTTTTGTCCTGAAATAAATGAAATTTCTGCAATTTTGCTCAAAAATAAAGAAAAATTTGTGCCTTTTTGCCACAAAATATAAAAAATTTCTGCCTTCTTGCCACAAAATAAAAAAAATTTCTGCAATTCTGTACCAAAATAAAAGAAAATTCTAAAATTTTGCCGCAAAATAAGGGAAATTTCTGATTTTTGCCCCGAAATAAGGAGAATTTCTGTATTTTTGCCCCAAAATAAAGGGAATTTCTGCCTTTTTGCCCAAATTTAGGGGAGTTTCTGCAATTTTGCTTCAAAATACAGGGAATTTCTGCCTCTTTTCCCGAAAATAAGGGGAACTTCTGCTGATTTGCCCCAAATAAAGGGAATTTCTGCATTTTTGCCCCAATATTAGGGGAATTTCTGCAATTTTGCTCCAAAATACGGGGAATTTATGCCTTTTTGCCCGAAATTAAAGGGATTTTCTGCCTTTTTGCCCCCAAACAAGGGAAATTTCTGCAATTTTATCTCAAAATAATGGGAATTTCTGCCTTTATACCCCCAAATAAGGGGAATTTTTGCCTTTTTGCCCTGAAATATGTGAAATGTCTGACATTTTACCCCAAAATAAGGTGAATTTCTGTCTTTTTGCCTCAAAATAATGGGAATTTCTGCCTTTTTGCCCAGAAATAAGAAAAATTTTTGTTTTTTTTTCTGAAATAAGTGAAATTTCCGCAATTTTGCCTTAAAATAAAAGGAATTTCTGCAATTTTTCCCCATAATAAAGAAATTTTCTGCAATTTTGCCCCAAAATAAACGGAATTTCTGTTTTTTGTCCCCAAATAAGGGAAATTTCTGCAATATTGCCCTAAAATAAGGGGAATTTCTGCTTTTTGCCCCAAAATAAAAGGAATTTCTGCCTTTTTGCCCCAAAACAAAGAAAATTACTGCATGTTTTACTCCAAAATTAGGTTAATTTCTGCAATTCTGCTCCAAAATACAAGATTTTTCTGCATTTTTCGCCGAAAATAAGGGGAATTTTTGCCATTTTGCCGTGAAATAAGTGAAATTTTTGCAGTTTTACCCCAAAGTAAGGGGAATTTCTGCCTTTTTGCCCTAAAATTAGAGGAATTTCTGCAATTTTGCTCCAAAATATGGGTAATTTCTGTCTTTTTGCCCCAAAACAAGGGAAATTTCTGCCTTTTTGCCCCCAAATAAGGGGAATTCAGCCTTTTTACCTCAAAAAAAGGGAATTTCTGAATTTTTCCTCCAAAATTAGGAAAATTTCTGCCTTTTTTCCCTGAAATAAGTGAAATTTCTGCAATTTTGTCCCAAAATAATTGAAATTTCTGCAATTTTGCCCCAAAATAAGGGAAATTTCTGGAATTTTGCCCCAAAATAAGTGGAATTTCTGAGTTTTGCCCCAAAATAAGGAGGAATTCTGTACTTTTTCCCCAACAAATAGGGAATTTCTGCCTTTTTGCCCCACAATTAGGGGAATTTCTGCAATTTTGCTCCAAAATACTTAAAATTTCTGCTTTTTTTCTCGAAAATAAATGGAATGTATACCTTTTCCCACAAAAAAGGGAAATTTCTTCATTTTTGCCCCAAAAAAAGAGGAATTCCTGCCTTTTTACCTCAAAATAAGTGAAATTTCTGCCTTTTTACCGAAAATTAAACGGAATTTCTTTCTATTTGCCGCAAAATAAAAGGAATTTTTGAATTATGCCCTGAAATAAGTGAAATTTCTGCAATTTTGCCCCAAAATAAGGGAAATTTCTGCCTTTTTGCCACAAAATAAAAGGAATTTCTGCATTTCTGCCACAAAATATTAGGAATTTCTGCCTTTTTGCCCCAAAATAAGAAAAATTTCTGCCTTTTTTCCCTGAAAAAAGTGAAATTTCTGCAATTTTGCCCCAAAATAATTGAAATTTCTGCAATTTTGCCCCAAAATAAGGGAAATTTCTGGAATTTTGCCCCAAAATAAGTGGAATTTCTGAGTTTTGCCCCAAAATAAGGAGAAATTCTGTCTTTTTGCCCCAACATATAAGGAATTTCTGCCTTTTTGCCACACAATTAGGAAAATTTCTGCAATTTTGCTCCAATATACGGAGAATTTCTTTTTTTTCTGCCCGAAAATAAGGAGAATGTTTACCTTTTCCGACAAAAAAGGGAAATTTCTTTATTTTTGCCCCAAAATAAGAGGAATTTCTGCCTTTTTACCTTAAAATGAGTATAATTTCTGCCTTTTTACCCTAAAATATATGGAATTTCTGTATTTTGCCCCAAAATAAAAGGAATTTTTGAATTTTGCCCTGAAATAAGTGAAATTTCTGCAATTTTGCCCCAAAATAAAGGAAATTTCTGCCTTTTTGCCACAAAATAAGGGGAATTCTGCCTTTTGCCCCAAAATATAGGTAATTTCTGCCTATTTGCCCCAAAATAAGAAAAATTTCTGCAATTTTGTACCAAAATAAAAGAAATTTCTGCATTTTGCCCCAAAATAAGAGAAATTTGTGCCTTTTTTCCCTGAAATAAGTGAAATTTCTGCAATTTTGCCCCATAATAAGGGAAATTTCTGCAATTTTTCTTTAAAGTAAAGGAAATTTCTGCAATTTTTTCCCAAATAAGGGGAATTTCTGACTTTTTGCTCTTGAAAAACAGAGATTTTCTTTTTTTTTTGCACCAATATAAGGAGAATTTCAGCCCTTTTGCTTCAAAATTATGAGAATTTTTGCAATTTTGCTTCAAAATACGGGGAATTTCTGCCTTTTAGCCCCAAAATAAAGGGAATTTCTGAATTTTTCCCCAATATTAGGAGAATATCTGCATTTTACCTCTAATTAAGGGGAATTTCTGCATTTTGCCCCAAAATATGGGAAATTTCTGCCTTTTTGTTCCAAAATAAGGGGAATTTCTTCAATTTTGTACCAAAATAAAAGAAATTTCTGCTTTTTACCCCAAAATAAAAGTAATTTCTGACTTTTTGCCCTGAAATAAATGAAATTTCTGCAATTTTGCCCCAAAATAAGGGAAATTTGTGCCTTTTTGCCCCAAAATGAGGGGAATTTCTGCCGTTTAACCCCAAAATATAGGGAATTTCAGCATTTTACCTCAAAATAAGGGGAATTTCAGTCTTTTTGCACCAAAATATGTGGAATTTCTGCATTTGCCACAAAATAAGAAAAATTTCTGCAATTCTGTACCAAAATAAAAGAAATTTCTAAAATTTTACCCCAAAATAAGGGAAATTTCTGATTTTTGCCCCGAAATAAGGAGAATTTCTGTATTTTTGCCCCAAAATAAAGGGAATTTCTGCTTTTTTGCCCCAAAATTAGGAAAGTTTCTTCAATTTTGCTTCAAAATACAGAGAATTTCTCCCTCTTTTCCCAAAAATAAGAGGAACTTCTGCTGATTTGCCCCAAATAAAGGGAATTTCTGCATTTTTGCCCCAATATTAGGGGAGTTTCTGCAATGTTGCTTCAAAATACAGGGAATTTCTGCCTCTTTTCTCGAAAATAAAAGGAACTTCTGCTGATTTGCCCCAAATAAAGGGAATTTCTTCATTTTTGCCCCAATATTAGGGGAATTTCATCAATTTTGCTCCAAAATACGCGGAATTTTTGCCTTTTTGCCCGAAATTAAGGGGATTTTCTGCCTTTTTGCCACCAAACAAGAAAAATTTCTGCAATTTTATCCCAAAATAACGGGAATTTCTTCCTTTTTGCCCCCAAATAAGGGGAATTTCTGCCTTTTTGCCCTGAAATATGTGAAATGTCTGCAATTTTACCCCAAAATAAGGTGAATTTCTGCCTTTTTGCCCCAAAATAAAGGAAATTTCTATTTATTGTCCCCAAATAGGGGAAATTTCTGCAATTTTGCTTTAAATTAAAAAAAATTCTGCAATTTTTCCCCATAATAAAGGAATTTTCTGCAATTTTGCCCCAAAATAAAGGAAATTTCTATTTTTTGTCCCCAAATAGGGTAAATTTCTGCAATTTTGCTCTAAATTAAGGGGAATTTCTGCATTTGCCCCAAAATAAGGGGAATTTCTGCCTTTTTGCCTCAAAACAAAGAAAATTACTGCATGTTTTACCCCAAAATTAGGTGAATTTCTGGAATTTTGCTCCAAAATACAGGGATTTTCTGCCTTATTCGCCGAAAATAAGGGAAATTTCTGCCATTTTGCCGCAAAATAAGTGAAATTTCTGCAGTTTTACCCCAAAATAAGGGGAATTTCTGACTTTTGCCCCAAAATAAGGGGAATTTCTGCCTTTTTGCCCCAAAACAAAGAAAATTACTGCATGTTTTACCCCAAAATTAGGTGAATTTCTGCAATTCTGTTCCAAAATACAAGGATTATCTGCCTTTTTCGCTGAAAATAAAAGGAAATTCTGTCATTTTGCCGTGAAATAAGTGAAATTTCTGCAGTTTTACCCCAAAATGAAAGGAATTTCTGCCTTTTTGCCCCAAAATTAGGGGAATTTCTGCAATTTTGCTCCAAAATACGGGGAATTTCTGCCTTTTTGCCCGAAAATAAAGAGAATGTATACCTTTTAGCCCTAAAAAGGGAAATTTCTTCATTTTTACACCAAAATAAGGGGATTTTCTGCTTTTTTGACTCAAAATAAGTGCAGTTTCTGACTTTTCCCCAAAAATAAACGGAATTTCTGTCTTTTTGCCCCAAAATAAGGGGAATTTCTGACTTTTTGCCCTGAAATAAGTTAATTTTCTAAAATTTTTCCACAAAATAATTGAAATTTCTGCAATTTTGCCCCAAAATAAGATGAATTTCTGTCTTTTTGCCCAAAAATAAGGGAAATTTTTGCCTTTTTGCCCTCAAATAAGGGGACTTTCAGCCTTTTTACCTCAAAATAAGGGGAATTTTTGCGTTTTTGCCACAAAATATTAGGAATTTCTGCCTTCTTGCTCCAAAATTAGGAAAATTTCTGCCTTTTTCCCCTGAAATAAGTGAAATTTCTGCAATTTTGCCCCAAAATAAGTGAAATTTCTGCAATTTTGCCCCAAAATAAGAGAAATTTCTGGAATTTTGCCCCAAAATAAGTGGAATTTCTGAGTTTTGCCCCAAAATGAAGAGAATTTCTGTCTTTTTGCCCCAACAAATAGGGAATTTCTGACTTTTTGCCCCACAACTAGAAGAATTTCTGCAATTTTGCTCCAAAATTCTGGGAATTTCTGCTTTTTTCCCGAAAATAAGGGGAATGTATACCTTTTGCCACAAAAAAAGGAAATTTCTTCTTTTTTGCCCCAAAATAAAAGGAATTTCTGCCTTTTTACCTCAAAATAAGTGAAATTTCTGCCTTTTTACCCAAAAATAAATGGAAATTTCGTCTTTTTGCCCCAAAATAAAAGGAATTTTTGAATTATACCCTGAAATAGGTGAAATTTCTGCAATTTTGCCCTAAAATAAAAGAAATTTCTGCCTTTTTGCCACAAAATAAGGGGGATTTTTGCGTTTTTGCCACAAAATATTAGGAATTTCTGCTTTTTTCTCTAAAATAAGGTAAATTTCTGCCTTTTTTTCCTGAAATAAGTGAAATTTCTGCAATTTTGCCCCAAAATAATTGAAATTTCTGCAATTTTGCCCCAAAATAAGGAAAATTTCTGGAATTTTGCCCCAAAATAAGTGGAATTTCTGAGTTTTGCCCCAAAATAAGGAGAATTTCTGTCTTTTTGCCCCAACATATAGGGAATTTCTGCCTTTTTGTCCCACAATTTCGGGAATTTCTGCAATTTTGCTTTAAAATACGGGGAATTTCTGCTTTTTTGCCCGAAAATAAGGGGAATGTTTACCTTTTGCCACAAAAAAGGAAAATTTCTTCATTTTTGCCCCAAAATAAGAGGAATTTCTGCTTTTTCCTCAAAATAAGTGAAATTTCTGCCTTTTTACCCAAAAATATACGGAATTTCTGTATTTTTGCCCGAAAGTAAAAGGAATTTTTTAATTATGCCCTGAAATAAGTGAAATTTCTGCAATTTTGCCCCAAAGTAAGGGAAATTTCTGCATTTTTGCCACAAAATAAGGGGAATTTCTTTCTTTTTGCCCCAAAATAAGGGGAATTTCAGCCTTGTTACCTAATGATAAGGGGAATGTCTGCCTTTTTGCCCTAAATTATGGAGAATTTCTGTATTTTTCTCCCAAAATAAAGAAATTTTCTGCAATTTTGTACCAAAATAAAAGTAATTTCTGCCTTTTTGCCCCAAAATAAGAGAAATTTCTGCGTTGTATCCCTGAAATAAGTGAAATTTCTGAAATTTTGCCCCAAAATAAGGGAGATTTCTGCAATTTTGCCCCTAAATAAAGTACATTTCTGGAATTTTGCCCCAAAATAATGGGAATATCTGACTTTTTGCCCTGAAATAAAGAGAATTTCTGTCTTTTTGCCCCAAAATAATGTGAATTTCTGCATTTTCCCTCAAAATTAGTGGAATATGTGCAATTTTGCTTCAAAATACGGGGAATTTCAGCCTTATTGCACCAAAATAAAGGGAATTTCTGCATTTTTGCACCAATATAAGCCGAATTTCTGAAATTTTGCTGAAAAATACGGAAAATTTCTGCCTTATTGCCCAAAATAAAGTGGAATTTCTGCCTTTTTGCCCTGAAATATTTGAAATTTCCGAAATTTTACACCAAAATAAGGGGAATTTCTCTTTTTGGCTCCAAAATTAGGAGAATTTCTGCTTTTTGCCCCAAAATAAGGCAAATTTCTGACTTATTGCCCTGAAATAAGTGAAATTTCTGCAATTTTCCCCAAAATAATGGGAATTTCTTCTTTTGCCAAAATAAGGAGAATTTCAGCATTTTACCTCCAAATAAGGGGAATTTGTGCCTTTTTGCCACAAAATATGGGGAATTTCTGCCTTATTGCCCCCAAATAAGGAAAATTTTTGCTTTTCTGCCCCAATTAACGAAAATTTCTGCCTTTTTGCCACAAAATAAAGGGAATTTCTGCCTTTTGCCCCAAAATAACGGGAATTTCAGCCTTTTTACCTCAAAATAAGGGGAATTTCTTCCTTTTGCCCAAAATATGGGGAATTTCTGACTTTTTGTTCCAAAATAAGGAAAATTTCTTCAATTTTGTACCAAAATAAAAGAAATTTCTGCTTTTTGCCCAAAAATAAAAGTAATTTCTGACTTTTTGTTCTTAAATAAATGAAATTTCTTCAACTTTGCCCGAAAATAAGGGAAATTTGTGCCTTTTTGCCCCAAAATGAGGGGAATTTTTGCCTTTTAACCCCAAAATATGGGGAATTTCAGCATTTTACCTCAAAATAAGGGGAATTTCAGCCTTTTTGCACCAAAATATGGAGAATTTCTGCCTTTTTGCCACAAAATAAGAAAAATGTCTGCAATTCTGTACAAAAATAAAAGAAATTTTTAAAATTTTGCCACAAAATAAGGGAAATTTTTGATTTTTGCCCCGAAATAATGAGAATTTCTGTATTTTTGCCCCAAAATAAAAGGAATTTCTGCCTTTTTGCCTCAAAATTAGGGGAGTTTCTGAAATTTTGCTTCAAAATACAGGGAATTTCTGCCTTTTTTCCCGAAAATAAAGGGAACTTCTGCCGATTTGCCCCAAATAAAGGGAATTTCTGCATTTTTGCCCCAATATTAGGGGAATTTCTGCAATTTTGCTCCAATATATGGGGAATTTCTGCCTTTTTGCCCAAAATTAAGGGGATTTTCTGCCTTTTTGCCCCCAAACAAGGGAAATTTCTGCAATTTTATCTCAAAATAATGGGAATTTCTGCCTTATACCCCCAAATAAGGGAAATTTCTTTCTTTTTGCCCTGAATTATGTGAAATGTCTGCAATTTTACCCCAAAATAAGGTGAATTTCTGCCTTTTTCCCCCAAAATAATGGGAATTTCTGCCTTTTTGCCCCAAAATAATGGGAATTTCTGCCTTTTTGTCTCAAATAAGAAAAATTTTTGCTTTTTTTCTCTGAAATAAGTGAAATTTCTGCAATTTTGCCTTAAAATAAAAGAAATTTCTGCAATTTTTCCCCATAATAAAGAAATTTTCTACAATTTTTCCCCTAAATAAATGAAATTTCTTTTTTTTGTCCCCAAATCAGAGAAATTTCTGCAATATTGCCCTAAAATAAAGGGAATTTCTGCCTTTTGCCCCAAAATAAGGGGAATTTCTGCATTTTGCCCCAAAACAAAGAAAATTATGGCATGTTTTACCCCAAAATTAGGTTAATTTCTGCAATTCTGCTCCAAAATACAAGGATTTTCTGCCTTTTTCGCCGAAAATAAGGGGAATTTCTGCCATTTTGCCCTGAAATAAGTGAAATTTCTGCAGTTTTACCCCAAAATAAGGGGAATTTCTGCCTTTTTGACCCAAAATTAGGGGAATTTCTGCAATTTTGCTCCAAAATACAAGGAATTTCTGCCTTTTTGCCCGAAAATAAAGGGAATGTATACCTTTTTGCCATAAAAGGGAAATTTCTTCATTTTTACCCCAAAATAAGGGGATTTTCCTCCTTTTTGACTCAAAATAAGTGCAATTTCTAACTTTTCCCCAAAAATAAACAGAATTTCTGTCTTTTTGCCCCAAAATAAGGGGAATTTCTGACTTTTTGCCCTGAAATAATTTAAATTTCTAAAATTTTTCCGTAAAAGAATTGAAATTTCTGCAATTTTGCCCCAAAATAAGGGGAATTTCTGTCTTTTTGCTTCAAAATAAGGGAAATTTCTGCCTTTTTGCCCCCAAATAAGCGGAATTTCAGCATTTTTACCTCAAAATAAGGGGAATTTCTGCATTTTTGCCACAAAATATTATGAAATCTGCTTTTTGCTCCAAAATTAGAAAAATTTCTGCCTTTTTTCCCTGAAATAAGTGAAATTTCTGCAATTTAGCCCCAAAATACATGAAATTTCTGCAATTTTGCCCCAAAATTAGGGCAATTCTTGGTATTTTGCCCCAAAATAAGTGGAATTTCCGAGTTTTACCCCAAAATAAGGAGAAATTCTGCCTTTTTGCCCCAACAAATAGAGAATTTCTGACTTTTTGCCCCACAACTAGGGGAATTTCTGCAATTTCGCTCCAAAATACTGGGAATTTCTGCTTTTTTCCCGGAAATAAGGGGAATGTATACCTTTTGCCACAAAAAAGGGAAATTTCTTCATTTTTGCCCCAAAATAAGAGGAATTTCTGCCTTTTTACCTCAAAATAAGTGAAATTTCTACCTTTTTCTGAAAAATAAACGGAATTTCTGGCTTTTTGCCCCAAAATAAAAGGAATTTTTGAATTATGCCCTGAAATAAGTTAAATTTCTTCAATTTTGCCCCAAAATAAGGGAAATTTCTGACTTTTTGCAACAAAATAAGGGAAATTTCTGGAATTTTGCCCCAAAATAAGTGGAATTTCTGAGTTTTGCCCCAAAATAAGGAGAAATTCTGTTTTTTTGCCCCAACATATAGAAAATTTCTGCCTTTTTGCCCCACAATTAGGGGAATTTCCGCAATTTTGCTCCAAAATACGAGGAATTTCTGCTTTTTTGCCCGAAAATAAGGGGAATGTTTAACTTTTGCAACAAAAAAGAAAAATTTCTTCATTTTTGCCTCAAAATAAGAGGAATTTCTGCCTTTTTACCTTAAAATAAGTAAAATTTCTGCCTTTTTACCCAAAAATATACGGAATTTCTGTATTTTTGCCCCAAAATAAAGGAATTTTTGAATTTTGTTCTGAAATAAGTGAAATTTCTGCAATTTTTCCCCAAAATAAAGGAAATTTCTGCCTTTTTGCCACAAAATAAGGGGAATTTCTGTCTTTTTGCCACAAAATAAGGGGAAATTCAGCCTTTTTACCTAATAATGAGAATTTCTGCCTTTTGCCCCAAAGTATAGGTAATTTCTGCCTTTTTGCCCCAAAATAAGAAAAATTTCTGGAATTTTGTACCAAAATAAAAGAAATTTCTGCCTTTTTGCCCCAAAATAAGAGAAATTTCTTTCTTTTTTCCCTGAAATAAGTGAAATTTCTGAAATTTTGCCCCATAATAAAAGAAATTTCTGCAATTTTTTATTAAAGTAAAGGAAATTTCTGCAATTTTGTCCCAAATAAGGGGAATCTGACATTTTGCCCTCGAAAAACAGAGATTTTCTTTCTTTTTGCACCAAAATAAGGAGAATTTCAGCCTTTTTGCCTTAAAATTATGAGAATTTCTGCAATTTTGCTACAAAATACGGGGAATTTCTGCCTTTTAGCCCCAAAATAAAGGGAATTACTGCATTTTTCCCCAATATTAGGGGAATATCTGCATTTTACCTCTAAATAAAAGGAATTTCTGCATTTTGCCCCAAAATATGGGGAATTTCTCCCTTTTTGTTCCAAAATAAGGAAAATTTCTTCAATTTTGTACCAAAATAAAAGAAATTTCTGCTTTTTGCCCCAAAATAAAAGTAATTTCTGACTTTTTGCCCTGAAATAAATGAAATTTCGGCAATTTTGCCTGAAAATAAGGGAAATTTGTGCCTTTTTGTCCCAAAATGAGGGGAATTTCTGCCTTTTAACCCCAAAATATGGAAAATTTCAGCATTTTTCCTCAAAATAAGGGGAATTTCAGACTTTTTGCACCAAAATATGGGGAATTTCTGCATTTGCCACAAAATAAGAAAAATTTCTGCAATTCTGTATCAAAATAAAAGAAATTTCTAAAAGTTTGCCCCAAAATAAGAGAAATTTCTGGTTTTTGCCCCGAAATAATGAGAATTTCTGTATTTTTGGCCCAAAATAAAGGGAATTTCTGCCTTTTTGCCCCAAAATTAGGGGAGTTTCTGCAATTTTGCTTCAAAATACAGGGAATTTCTGCCTCTTTTCCCGAAAATAAGAGTAACTTCTGCTGATTTGCCCCAAATAAAGGGAATTTCTGCATTTTTGCCCCAATATTAGGAAAATTTCTGCAATTATGCTCCAAAATACGGGGAATTTCTGCCTTTTTGCCCGAAATTAAGGGGATTTTCTGCCTTTTTGCCACCAAACAAGGGAAATTTCTGCAATTTTATCCCAAAATAAAGGGAATTTCTGCCTTTTTGCCCCCAAATAAGGGGAATTTCTGCCTTTTTGCCCTGAAATATGTGAAATGTCTGCAATTTTACCCCAAAATAACGTGAATTTCTGCCTTTTTGCCTCAAAATAATGGGAATTTCTGCCTTTTTGCCCGAAAATAAGAAAAATTTTTGCTTTTTTTCTCTGAAAAAAGTGAAATTTCTGCAATTTTGCTTTAAAATAAAAAAAATTTCTGCAATTTTTCCCCATAATAAAAGAATTTTCTGCAATTTTGCCCCAAAATAAAGAAAATTTCTGTTTTTGTCCCCAAATAGGGGAAATTTCTGCAATTTTGCCCTAAAATAAGGGGAATTTCTGCCTTTTGCCCCAAAATAAGAGGAATTTCTGCCTTTTTGCCCCAAAACAAAGAAAATTACTGCATGTTTTACCCCAAAATTAGGTGAATTTTTGCAATTTGCTCCAAAATACAGGGATTTTCTGCCTTTTTTCGCCGAAAATAAGGGGAATTTCTGCCATTTTGCCGCAAAATAAGTGAAATTTCTGCAGTTTTACCCCAAAATAAGGGGAATTTCTGTGTTTTTGCCCCAAAATTATAGGAATTTCTGCAATTTTTCTCCAAAATACTAGAAATATCTGCCTTTTTGCCTGAAAATAAAGGGAATGTATACCTTTTAGCCATAAAAAGGGAAATTTCTTCATTTTTACTTCAAAATAAGGGGATTTTCCGCCTTTTTTACTCAAAATAAGTGCAATTTCTGACTTTTCCCCCAAAATAAACGGAATTTCTGTCTTTTTGCCCCAAAATAAGGGGAATTTCTGACTTTTTGCCCTGAAATAATTTAAATTTCTAAATTTTTTCCCCAAAATAATTGAAATGTCTGCTTTTTGCCCCAAAATAAGAGGAATTTCTATTTTCTTGCCCCAAAATAAGGGGAATTTCAGCCTTTTTTCCTCAAAATAAGGGGAATTTCTGCATTTTGCCCCAAAGTATGAGGAATTTCTGCCTTTTTGCCCCAAAATAAGAAAAATTTCTGCAATTTTGTACCAAAATAAAAGAAATTTCTGCCTTTTTGCTCCAAAATAAGAGAAATTTCTGCCTTTTTTCCCTGAAATAAGTGAAATTTCTGCAATTTTGCCCCATAATAAGGAAATACTTCTGCAATTTTTCCCCAAAGTAAAGGAAAATTCTGCAATTTTGCCCTAAATAAGGAGAATTTCAGCCTTTTTGCCCTAAAATTATGAGAATTTCTGCAATTTTGCTTCAAAATACGGGGAATTTCTGCCTTTTAGCCCCAAAATAAAGGGAATTTCTGCATTTTGCCTCAAAATATGGGGAATTTCTTCCTTTTTGTTCCAAAATAAGGAAAATTTCTTCAATTTTGTACCATAATAAAAGAAATTTCTGCTTTTTGCCCCCAAAAAAGGGGAATTTCTGACTTTTTACCCAAAAATAAATGAAATTTCTGCAATTTTGCCCAAAAATAAATGAAATTTGTGCCTTTTTGCCCCAAAATGAGGAGAATTTCTGCCTTTTGCCCCAAAATATGAGGAATTTCAGCATTTTACCTCAAATTAAGGGGAATTTCACCTTTTTGCTGCAAAATACGGGTCATTTCTGCCTTTTTGCCCGAAATTAAGTGGAATTTCTGCCTTTTTGTTTCGAAATAAGTGAAATATCTGCAATTTTAGCCAAAAATTAGGGATTTCATTTTTTTGCCCCAAAATAAGCAGAATTTCTGCCATTTTGCCCTGAAATATTTGAAATTTCTGCAATTTTACCCCAAAATAAAAAGAATTTCGGCCTTTTTGCCCCAAAAGAAGGGGAATTTCAGCCTTTTTACCTCAAAATAAGGGGAATTTCTGCCTTTTGCCCCAAAATATGGGGAATTTCTGCCTTTTTGTTCCAAAATAAGGAAAATTTCTTCAATTTTGTACCAATATAAAAAAAATTTCTGCTTTTTGCCCAGGGAAATTTCTTCATTTTTGCCCCAAAATAAGGGAAATTTCTGCCTTTTTGCCCTGAAATATGTGAAATTTCTGCAATTTTAGCCCAAAATAAGGTGAATTTCTGCATTTTTGCCCCAAAATAATGGGAATTTCTGCCTTTTTGCCCCAAAATAAGAAAAATTTTTGCTTTTTTTCTCTCAAATAAGTGAAATTTCTGCAAATTTGCCCTAAAATAAGGGAAATTTCTGCAATTTTTCCCATAATAAGAGAAATTTATGCAATTTTGCCCAAAAATAAGGGGAATTTCTGTTTTTTTGCCCCCAAATAAGGGAAATTTCTGCAATTTTGCTCTAAAATAAGGGGAATTTCTGCCTTTTACCCCAAAATAATGAGAATTTTTGCCGTTTTGCCTCAAAATAATAAAAATTACTGTATTTTTTACCCCAAAATTAGGTGAATTTCTGCAATTTTGCTCCAAAATACGGGGATTTTCTGCCTTTTTCGCCGAAAATAAGGGGAATTTCTGCCATTTTGCTGCGAAATAAGTGAAATTTCTGCAGTTTTACCCCAAAATAAGAGGAATTTCTGCTTTTTTGCCCCAAAATTAGGGAAATTTCTGCAATTTTGCTCCAAAATATGGGGAATTTTTGCCTTTTTGCCCAAAAATAAAGGGAATGTTTTCCTTTTTGCCATAAACAAGGGAAATTTCTTCATTTTTGCCCCAAAATAAGGGGATTTTCCGCCTTTTTGACTTTTCCCCAAAAATAAATGAAATTTCTGTCTTTTTGCACCAAAATAAGGGGAATTTCTGACTTTTTGCCCGAAATTAAAGAAAATTTCAGCCTTTTTATCTCAAAATAAGGGGAATTTCTGCCATTTTACCCCAAAATATGGGTAATTTCTGCCTTTTTGCCCCAAAATAAGAAAAATTTCTGCAATTTTGTACCAAAATAAAAGAAATTTCTGCCTTTTTGCCCCAAAATAAGAAAATTTCTGCATTTTTTCTGAAATAAGTGAAATTTCTGCAATTTTGCCCCAAAATAAAAGGTATTTCTGACTTTATGCTCCCGAAAAAAAAGATTTTCTGTATTTTTGCCCCAAAATAAGGAGAATTTCTGCCTTTTTGCCTGAAAATTATGAGAATTTCTCCAATTTTGCTTCAAAATACTGGGAATTTCTGCCTTTTAGCCCCAAAATAAAGGGAATTTCTGCATTTTCCCCAAATATTTGGTGAATTTCTGCATTTTATCTCTAAATAAGGGGAATTTCTGCATTTTACCTCAAAATAAGAAGAATTTCTGCCTCTTGCCCCAAAATATGGGGAATTTCTGTCTTTTTGTTCCAAAATAAGGAAAATTTCTTCAATTTTGTACCATAATAAAAAAAAATTCTGCTTTTTGCCCCAAAATAAGGGAAATTTCTGACTTTTTGCCCTACAATTAATGAAATTTCTGCAATTTTGCCCAAAAATAAGGGAAATTTGAGCCTTTTTGCCCCAAAATAAGAGGAATTTCTGCCTTTTGCCCCAAAATATGGGTAATTTCTGCCTATTTGCCTGAAAATAAGAAGAATGCATACGTTTTTGCCATAAAAAAGGAAATTTTTTTTATTTTTGCTCCAAAATAAAGGGAATTTCTGCTTTTTTGCCTCTAGATAAGTGGAATTTCTGTCTTTTTCCCACAAAACAAAGGGAATTTCCGTCTTTTTTGCCCCAAAATAAGGAAAATTTCTGACTTATTACCCTGAAATAAGTGAAATTTCTGCAATTTTGCCCCAATATAAGGGAAATTTCTGCCTTTTTGCCAGCAAATAAGGGGAATTTCAGCCTTTTTACCTCAAAATAATAGGAATTTCTGAATTTTGGCACAAAATATTAGGAATTTCTGCCTTTTTGCCACAAATAAAGAAAATTTCTGCCTTCTTTCCCTGAAATAAGTGAAATTTCTGCACTTTTGCCCCAAAATAAGTGACATTTCTGCAATTTTGCCCCAAAATAAAAAAAGTTTTCTGAATTTTGCCCCAAAATAAGTGAAAATTCTGACTTTTGCCCCAAAATAAGGAATATTTCTGCCTTTTTGCCCCACAATTAGGGGAATTTCTGCAATTTTGCTCCAAAATACGAGGAATTTCTGCCTTTTTGCCCGAAAATAAAGGGAATGTATAACTTTTTGCCATAAAAAAGGGAAATTTCTTCATTTTGCCCCAAAATAAGGGAAATTTCTGCAATTTGCCCCAAAATAAGGGGAAATTCTGCCTTTTGCCCCAAAATTTGGGGAATTTCTGCCTTTTTGCCCGAAAATAAGAAGAATGCAAACTTTTTTGCCATAAAAAGGGAAATTTCTTCATTTTTGCTCCAAAATAAGGAGAACTTTTGCCTTTTTGCCTCTAAATAAGTGGAATTTCTGTTTTTCCCCCAAAACAAAGGGAATTTCTGTCTCTTTTGCCTCAAAATAAGGAAAATTTCTGACTTATTATGCTGAAATAAGTGAAATTTCTCCAAATTTGCCCCAAAATAAGGGAAATTTTTGCCTTTTGCCCTAAAATTTGGGGAATTTGAGAATTTTACCTCAAAATAAGGGAAATTTCTGATTTTTGCACCAAAATATGGAGAATTTCTGCCTTTTTGCCCCATAATAAAGGGAATTTCTGCATTTTTGCACCAATATTAGGGGAATTTCTGCAATTTTTCTCCATAATACGGGTCATTTCTGCCTTTTTGCCCAAAATTAATTGGAATTTCTGGCTTTTTGTCCTGAAATAAGTGAAATTTCTTCAATTATCGCCAAAAATTAGGGATTTCATCTTTTTGCCCCAAAATAAGGGGAATTTCTGCCATTTTGACCTGGAATATTTGAAATTTCGGCAATTTTACCTCAAAATAAAAAGAATTTCTGCCTTTTTGCCCCAAAATAAGGAGAATTTCAACCTTATTACCTCAAAATAAGGGAAATTTCTGCCTTTTTGCCACAAAATATAAGGAATTTCTGCCTTTTTGCCCCAAAATAAGGAAATTTTTTGCAGTTTTGCCCCAAAATAAGGAGAAGTTCTTCCTTTTTGCCCAAAATAAAGGAAATTTCAGACTTTTTACCTGAAAATAAGAGAAATTTCTGCAATTTTGCCCCAAATAAAAGAAATTTCTGCAATTTTGCCCCAAAATAAGATAAATTCCTGCAATTTTGCCCCAAAATAAAGAAAATTTCTTGAATTTGGCCCCAAAATAAAAGGAATTTCTGATTTTTGCCCCAAAATAGAGGGAATTTCTGCCTTTTGCCCCAAAATTAGGGGAATTTCTGCAATTTTGCTCCAAAATATGGGGAATTTCTGCCTTTTTGCTTGAAAATACAGGGAATGTTTACCTTTTTGCCATAAAAAAGGGAAATTTCTTCATTTTTGCCCCAAAATAAGGGGATTTTCCACCTTTTTGATTCAAAATAAGTGCAATTTGTGCCTTTTCCCTAAAAACAAACAAAATTTCTGTCTTTTTGCACCAAAATAAGGGGAATTTCTGACTTTTTGCCTGAAAATAAGGGGAATTTCAGCCTTTTTACCTCAAAATAAGGGGAATTTCTGCCTTTTTGCCCCAAAGTATGGGGAATTTCTGCCTTTTTGCCCCAAAATAAGAAAACTTTCTGCAATTTTGTACCAAAATAAAAGAAATTTCTGTCTTTATGCCCCAAAATAAAAAAATTTCTGCCTTTTTTCTGAAATAAGTGAAATTTCTGCAATTTTGCCCCAAAATAAGGGAAATTTCTGCAATTTTGCCCCAATGTAAAGGAAATTTCCGCAATTTTGCCCCAAAATAAGAAAAATTTCTGACTTTATGCTCCCGAAAAAAGGAGATTTTCTGTCTTTTTGCCCCAAAATAAGAATTTCTGCCTTTTTGCCTGAAAATTATGAGAATTTTTGCAATTTTTCTTCAAAATACGGTTAATTTCTTCCTTTTAGCCCCAAAATAAAGGGAATTTCTGCATTTTCCACCAATATATGGGGAATTTCTGCATTTTACCTCTAAATAAGGGGAATTTCTGCATTTTACCTCAAAATAAGAAGAATTACTGCCTTTTGCCCCAAAATATGGGGAATTTCTGCCTTTTTGTTCCAAAATAAGAAAAATTTCTTCAATTTTGTACCATAATAAAAGAAATTTCTGCTTTTTGCCCCAAAATAAGTGGAATTTCAGACTTTTTGCCCTGAAATAAATAAAATTTCTGCAATTTTGCCCAAAAATAAGTTAAATTTGTGCCCTTTTGCCCCAAAATAATGGGAATTTCTGCCTTTTGCCCCAAAATATGAGGAATTTCTGCCTTTTTGCCTGAAAATAAGAAGAATGCATAACTTTTTGCCATATAAAAGGGAAATTTCTTCATTTTTGCTCCAAAATAAAGAAAATTTCTGCTTCTTTGCCTCTAAATAAGTGGAATTTCTATCTTTTTCCCCCAAAACAAAGGAAATTTCTGTATTTTTTGCCCCAAAATAAGGAAAATTTCTGGCTTATTACCTTGAAATAAGTGAAATTTCTGCAAGTTTGCCCCAATATAAGGGAAATTTCTACCTTTTTGCCCCCAAATAAGGGGAATTTCAGCCTTTTTACCTCAAAATATAGGGAATTTCTAAATTTTGTACCAAAATAAAAGAAATTTCTGCCTTTTTGCCCTAAAATAAGAGAAATTTCTGCCTTTTTTCCCTGAAATAAGTGAAATTTCTGCAATTTTGTTTCAAAATAAGTGAAATTTCTGCAATTTTGCCCCAAAATAAGGGAAATTTCTGGAATTTTGCCACAAAATAAGTGGAATTTCTGAGTTTTGCCCCAAAATAAAGAGAATTTCTTCTTTTTTGCCCCACAATTAGTGAAATTTCTGCAATTTTGCCTTAAATAAGGGAAATTTCTGCAATTTTTCTCCATAATAAGTGAAATTTCTGCAAATTTGCCCCAAAATAAGAAAAATTTCTGCCTTTTGGCCCAAAATATGGGGAATTTCAGCATTTTACCTCAAAATATAGGAAATTTCTGATTTTTGCACCAAAATATGGAGAATTTCTGCCTTTTTACCCCAAAATAAAGGGAATTTCTGCATTTTTGCACCAATATTAGGGGAATTTCTGCAATTTTGCTCTAAAATACGGGTCATTTCTTCCTTTTTGCCCGAAATTAATTGGAATTTCTGCCTTTTTGTCCCGAAATAACTGAAATTTCTTAAATTTTAGCCAAAAATTAGGGATTTCATTTTTTTGCCCCAAAATAAGGGGAATTTCTGCCTTTTTGCCTGAAAATAAGGGGAATGCATACCTTTTTGCCATAAAAAATGGACATTTCTTCATTTTTGCTCCAAAATAACGAAATTTCTTTTTTTTTGCCTCTAAATAAGTGGAATTTCTGTCTTTTTTCCCAAAACAATAAGAATTTCTCTCTTTTTTGCCCCAAAATAGAGAAAATTTCTGCATTTTTTTCCCTGAAATAAGTGATATTTCTGCACTTTGGCCCCAACATAAGGGAAATTTTTGCCTTTTTGCCCCCAAATAAGGGGAATTCCAGCCTTTTTACTTCAAAATAAGGGGAATTTCTGCATTTTTGCCACAAAATATTAGGAATTTCTGCCTTTTTGCCCCAAAATAAGAAAAATTTCTGCCTATTTTCCCTGAAAGGATTGAAATTTCTGCAATTTTTCTCCAAAATAAGTGAAATTTCTGCCTTTTTGCCCCCAAATATGGGGAATTTTAGACTTTTTGGCCCAAATAAGGGGAATTTCAAACTTATTACCTCTAAATAAGAAAAATTTCTCCCTTTTTGGAACAAAATATACCGAATTTCTGCCTTTTTGACCTAATATAAGAAAAATTACTGCAATTTTGCCCCAAATAAGGAGAATTTCTCCCTATTTGCCCCAAAATAAATTAAATATCATCCTTTTTACCTTAAAAGAAGTGAAATTTCTGGAATTTGGCCCCAAATAAGGAAAATTTCTGAAATTTTGCCCCAAAATAAGGTAAATTACTGCAATTTTGCCCCAAAATAAGGGGAATTTCTGATTTTTGCCCCAAAATAAAGGGAATTTCTACCTTTTGCCCCAAAATTAGGGGAATTTCTGCAATTTTGCTTCAGAATACGGGGGATTTCTTCCTTTTTGACCGAAAATAAGGGGAATGCTTACCTTTTTGCCATAAAAAAGTGAAATTTTTTCATTTTTGCTCCAAAATAAGGGGAATTTCTGCCTTTTTGCCTCTAAATAAGTGGAATTTCTTTTTTCCCCCAAAACAAAAGGAATTTTTGTCTCTTTTGCCCCAAAATAAGGAAAATTTCTGACTTATTACCCTGAAATAAGTGAAATTTCTGCAATTTTGACCAAAAATAAGGGAAATTTCTGCCTTTTTGTAACCAAATAAAGGGAATTTCAGGCTTTTTACCTCAAAATAAGGGGAATTTCTGCTTTTTGCCAGAAAATAAGTAAAATTTCTGCTTTTTTCCCTGAAATAAGTGAAATTTCTGCAATTTTGCCCCCAAATAAGTGGAATTTCTGAGTTTTGCCCTAAAATAAGGATTATTTCTGTCTTTTTGCCCCAACATATAGGAAATTTTTGCTTTTTTGCCCCACAATTAGGGGAATTTCTGCAATTTTGCTCCAAAATACGGGGAATTTCTGCCTTTTTGCCCCACAATTAGGGGAATTTCTGCAATTTTGCTCCAAAATGCAGGGAATTTCTGCCTTTTTTCCTGAAAATAAGGGAAATGCATACCATTTTGCCACAGAAAAGGGAAATTTCTTCATTTTTGCTCCAAAATAAGGGGAATTTCTGCCTTTTTGCCTCTAAATAAGTGGAATTTCTGTCTTTTTTCACAAAACAAAGAGAATTTCTGTCTTTTTTGCCCCAAAATTAGGAAAATTTCTGACTTATTACCCTGAAATAAGTGAAATTTCTGCAATTTTGCCCCAAAATAAGGTGAATTTCTGCATTTTGCCCCAAAATAATGGGAATTTCTGCCTTTTTGCCCCAAAATAAGAAAAATTTTTGCCTTTTTTCTCTGAAATAAGTGAAATTTCTGAAATTTTGCCCTAAAATAAGGGAAATTTCTGGAATTTTGCCCCAAAATAAGTGGAATTTCTGAGTTTTGCCCCAAAATAAAAGGAATTTCTGCCTTCTTGCCCCACAATTAGGGGAATTTCTGCAATTGTGCTTTAAAATACGGGGAATTTCTGCTTTTTGCCCGAAAATAAGTGGAATGCATAACTTTTTGCCATAAAAAAGGGAAATTTCTTCATTTTTGCCCCAAATTAAGAAAAATTTCTGCCTTTTTGTCCTGAAATATGAAAAATTTCTGCAATTTTAGCCCAAAATAAGGTGAATTTCTGCCTTTTTGCCCCAAAATAATGGGAATTTCTGCCTTTTTGCCCCAAAATAAGAAAAATTTTTGCCTTTTTTCTCTGAAATAAGTGAATTTCTGCAATTTTGCCCTAAAATAAAGAAAATTTCTGCAATTTTTCCTTATAATAAGGAAAATTTCTGAAATTTTTTAGCAAAATAAGGGGAATTTCTGTTTTTTACCCCAAAACAAAGGGAATTTCTGTCTTCTTTGCCCCAAAATTAAGGGAATTTCTTCCCTTTTGCCCCAAAATAAAGGAAATTTCAGCCTTTTTAAATGAAAATAAGTGAAATTTCTGCAATTTTGCCCCAAATAAGAGAAATTTCTGCAATTTAGCCCCAAAATAAGATAAATTCCTGCAATTTTGCCCCCAAAAAAAAGAAATTTCTGGAATTTTGCCTCAAAATAAAGGGAATTTCTGATTTTTACTCCAAAATAAAGGGAATTTCTGCCTTTTGCCCAAAAATTAGGGGAATTACTGCAATTTTGCTCCAAAATACAAGGAATTTCTGCCTTTTTGCCTGAAAATAATGGGAATGCATAGTTTTTTGCCAAAAAAAGGGAAATTCTTTCATTTTTGCTCCAAAATAAGGGGAATTTCTGCCTTTTTGCCTCTAAATAAGAGGAATTTCTGTCTTTTTCCCCCAAAACAAAGGGAATTTCTGTCTTTTTTGCCCCAAAATAAGGGCAATTTCTGACTTATTACCTTGAAATAAATGAAATTTCTGCAATTTTGCCCCAAAATAAAGGAAAATTCTGCAATTTTTCACCAATGTAAAGGAAATTTCTGCAATTTTGCCCCAAAATAAGGGGAATTTCTGACTGTTTGCTGCCGAAAAAAGGAGATTTTCTGTCTTTTTGTCGCAAAATAAGGAGAATTTCTGCCTTTTTGCCCGAAAATTATGAGAATTTCTGCAATTTTGCTTCATAATACGGGGAATTTCTGCTTTTTATCCCGAAAGTAAGGGGAATGTATACCTTTTGCAACAAAAAAGGGAAATTTCTTCAATTTTGCCCCAAAATAAGAGGAATTTCTGCATTTTTACCTCTAAATAAGAGAAATTTCTGCCTTTTTACCCAAAAATAAACGGAATTTCTGTCTTTTTGCCCCAAAATAAGGGAAATTTCTGCCTTTTTGCCGTCAGATAAAAGGAATTTCAGCCTTTTTACCTCAAAATAAGGGGAATTTCTGCATTTTTGCCCCAAAATAAGGATAATTTCTGCCTTTTTACCCTGAAATAAATGAAATTTCTTCAATTTTGCCCCAAAATAAGTGAAATTTCTGCAATTTTGCTCCAAAATAAGGGAAATTTCTGGAATTTTGCCTCAAAATAAGTGGAATTTTTGAGTTTTGCCCCAAAATAAGGAGAATATCTGTCTTATTTCCCCACCATATAGGGAATTTCTGCCTTTTTGCCCCACAATTAGGGAAATTTCTTCAATTTTGCTCCAAAATACAGGGAATTTCTGCCTTTTTGCCTAAAAATAATGGGAATGCATACCTTTTTGCCATAAAAAAAGGGAAATTTCTTCATTTTTGCTCCAAAATAAGGGGAATTTCTGCCTTTTTGCCTCTAAATAAGTGGAATTTCTTTCTTTTCCCCCCAAAAGAGAGGAAATTTCTGTATTTTTGCCCCAAAATAAGGGGAATTTTTGACTTATTACCCTGAAATAAGTGAAATTTCTGCAATTTTGCCCCAAAATAAGGGGAATTTCTGATTTTTGCCCCAAAATAAAGGGAATTTCTGCCTTTTGCCCCAAAATTAGGGGAATTTCTGCAATTTTGCTCCAAAGTATGGGGAATTTCTGCCTTATTGCCTGAAAATAATGGGAATGCATACCTTTTTACCATAAAAAAAGAAATTTCTTCATTTTTGCTCCAAAATAAGGGGAATTTCTGCCTTTTTGCCTCTAAATAAGTGGAATTTCTGTCTTTTTCCCCCAAAACAAATGGAATTTCTCTCTTTTTTGCCCTAAAATAAGGGGAATTTCTGACTTATTACCCTGAAATAAGTGAAATTTCTGCAATTTTTCACCAAAATAAGGGAAATTTCTGCAATTTTGCCCCAAAATAAGGGGAATTTCTGACTGTTTTCCCCCGAAAAAAGAAGATTTTCTGTCTTTTTGCCCCAAAATAAAGAGAATTTCTGCCTTTTTGCACGAAAATTATGAGAATTTCTGCAATTTTGCTTCAAAATATGGGGAATTTCTGCTTTTTATCCCGAAAGTAAAAGTAATGTATACCTTTTGCTACAAAAAAGGGAAATTTCTTCATTTTTGCCCTAAAATAAGAAGAATTTCTGCCTTTTATCCTCAAAATAGGAGAAATTTTAGCCTTTTTACCCAAAAATAAACGGAATTTCTGTTTTTTTGCCCCAAAATAAAAGGAATTTTTAAATTATGCCCTGAAATAAGTGAAATTTCTGCAATTTTGCCCCAAAATAAGAGAAATTTCTGCCTTTTTGCACCAAAATAATGGGAATTTCTGCCTTTTTTCCCCAAAATAAGTGAAATTTCTGCAATTTTGCTCCAAAATAAGGAAAATTTCTGAAATTTTGCCCCCAAATAAGTGGAATTTCTGAGTTTTGCCCCAAAATAAGGAGAATTTCTGTTTTTTGCCCCACCATATAGGGAATTTCTGCATTTTTGCCCTACAATTAGGGCAATTTCTGCAATTTTGCTCCAAAATATGGGAATTTCTGCCTTTTTGCCCGAAAATAAGGGGAATGCATAACTTTTTGCCATAAAAAAGGGAAATTTCTTAATTTCTGCTCCTAAATAAGGGGAATTTCTGCCTTTTTTCCTCTAAATAAGTGGAATTTCTTCAATTTTCCCCCAAAACAAAGGGATTTTCTGTCTTTTTTGCCCCAAAATAAAAGGAATTTCTGACTTATTACCCTGAAATAAGTGAAATTTCTGCAATTTTGCCCCCAAAAAAGGGAAATTTCTGCCTTTTTGCCCTGAAATATGTGAAATTTCTGCAATTTTACTCCAAAATAAGGTGAATTTCTGCCTTTTTGCCCCAAAATAATGGGAATTTCTGCATTTTTGCCCCAAAATAAGAAAAATTTTTGCTTTATTTCTCTGAAATAAGTGAAATTTCTGCAATTTTTCCCTAAAATAAAAGAAATTTCTGCAATTTTTTCCCATAATAAAGGAAATTTCTGCAATTTTGCCCCAAAATAAGGGGAATTTCTCACTTTTTGCCCCAAAATAAAGGAAATTTCAGCCTTTTTACCTGAAAATAAGTGAAATTTCTGCAATTTGGCCCCAAATAAGGGAAATTTCTGCAATTTTGCCCCAAAATAAGGTAAATTCCTGCAATTTTGCCCCAAAATAAAGGAAATTTCTTAAATTTTGCCCCAAAATAAGGGGAATTTCTGATATTTGCCCCAAAATAAAGGAATTTCTGCCTTTTGCTGCCAAATTAGGGGAATTTCTGCAATTTTGCTCCAAAATACGGGGAATTTCTGCCTTTTTGCCTGAAAATAATGAGGATGCATACCTTTTTGCCATAAAAAGGGAAATTTTTTCATTTTTGATCTAAAATAAGGAGAATTTATGACTTTTTGCCTCTAAATAAGTGGAATTTCTGTCTTTTTTCCCCAAAACAAAGAGAATTTCAGTCTTTTTTGCCCCAAAATAAAAGAAATTTTTGCAATTTTGCACCAATGTAAAGGAAATTTCTGAATTTTTTCCCAGAATAAGGGGAATTTCTGACTATTTGCTGCCGAAAAAAGGAGATTTTCTGTCTTTTTGCCCCAAAATAAGGAGAATTTCTGCCTTTTTGCCTGAAAATTATGAGAATTTCTGCAATTTTGCTTCAAAATACGGGGAATTTCTGCTTTTTATCCCGAAAGTAAGGGGAATGTATACCTTTTTCCACAAAAAAGGGAAATTTCTTCATTTTTGCCCCAGAATAAGAGAATTTTGCGTTTTTACTTAAAAATAAGTGAAATTTCTTCCTTTTTACCCAAAAATAAATGGAATTTCTGTCTTTTTGCCCCAAAATAAAAGGAATTTTTGAATTATGCCCTGAAATAATTGATATTTCTGCAATTTTGCCCCAAAATAAAAGAAATTTTTTACTTTTTGCCACAAAATAAGGGGAATTTCTATCTTTTTGCCCCAAAATAATGGAAATTTATGCTTTTTTGCCCTTAAATAAGGGGAATTTCAGCGTTTTTACCTAAAAATAAGGGGAATTTCAGCATTTTTGCCACAAAATATTAAGAATTTCTGCATTTTTGCCCTAAAATAAGGAAAATTTCTCCCCTTTTTCCCTGAAATAAGTGAAATTTCTGCAATTTTGCCACAAAATAAGGGAAATTTCTGCAATTTTGCCCCAAAATAAGGGAAATTTCTGCCTTTTTGCCCTGAAATATATGAAATTTTTTCAATTTTACACCAAAATAAGATGAATTTCTGCCTTTTTGCCCCAAAATAATCGGAATTTCTGCCTTTTTGCCCCAAAATAAGAAAAATTTTTGTTTTTTTTCATGAAATAAGTGAAATTTCTGTAATTTTGCCCCAAAATAAGAGAAATTTCTGCAATTCTGCCCCAAAATAAGGGAAATTTCTGGAATTTTGCCCCAAAATAAGTGGAATTTCTGAGTTTTGCCCCAAAATAAGGAGAATTTCTCTCTTTTTGCCCCAACATATAGGGAATTTCTGCCTTTTTGCCCCACAATTAGGGGAATTTCTGCAATTTTGCTATAAAATACGGGGAATTTCTGTCTTTATGCCCAAAAATAATTGGAATGCATAACTTTTTGCCATAAAAAAAAATTTCTTCATTTGTGCTCCAAAGTAAGGGGAATTTCTGCCTTTTTGCCTCTAAATAAGTGGAATTTGTGTCTTTTTCCCCCAAAACAAAGAGAATTTCTGTCTTTTTGCCCCAAAATAAAGGGAATTTCTCCTTTTTGCCCCAAAATAAATGAAATTTCAGCCTTTTTACCTGAAAATAAGTGAAATTTCTGCAATTTTGCCCCAAATAAGGGGAATTTCTGATTTTTGCCCCAAATTAAAGGGAATTTCTGCCTTTTGCTCCAAAATTAGGGGAATTTCTGCAATTTTGCTCCAAAATACGGGGAATTTCTGCCTTTTTGCCTGAAAATAATGGGAATGCATACCTTTTTGCCATAAAAAGGGAAATTTCTTCATTTTTGCTCCAAAATAAGGGGAATTTCTGCCTTTTTGCCTCTAAATAAGTGGAATTTCTGTCTTTTTTCCCCAAAACAAAGGGAATTTCTGTCTTTTTTGCCCCAAAATTAGGGGAATTTCTGACTTATTACCTTGAAATAAGTGAAATTTCTGCAATTTTTCCCAAAAATAAGGGGAATTTCAGACTGTTTGCTCCAGAAAAAAGAAGATTTTCTTTCTTTTTGCCCCAAAATAAGGGGAATTTCTGCCTTTTTGCCCGAAAATTATGAGAATTTCTGCAATTTTGCTTCAAAATACGGGGAATTTTTGCTTTTTATCCCGAAAGTAAAAGGAATGTATACCTTTGCCACAAAAAAGGGAAATTTCTTCATTTTTGCCCTAAAATAAGAGGAATTTTTGCCTTTTTACCTCAAAATAAGAGAAATTTTAGCCTTTTTACCCAAAAATAAACGGAATTTCTGTTTTTTTGCCCCAAAATAAAAGGAATTTTTAAATTATGCCCTGAAATAAGTGAAATTTCTGCAATTTTGCCCCAAAATAAGGGAAATTTTTGCCTTTTACCCTGAAATATGTGAAATTTCTTCAATTTTACCCCAAAATAAGGTGAATTTCTGCATTTTTGCACCAAAATAATGGGAATTTTTGCCTTTTTGCCCCAAAATAAGAAAAATTTTTGCTTTTTTTTTTCTCTGAAATAAGTGAAATTTCTGCAATTTTGCCCCAAAATAAGGGAAATTTCTGGAATTTTGCCCCAAAATAAGTGGAATTTCTGAGTTTTGTCACAAAATAAGGAGAATTTCTCTCTTTTTGCCCCAACATATAGGGATTTTCTGCCTTATTGCCCCACAATTGGGGGAATTTCTGCAATTTTGCTCCAAAATATGGGGAAATTCTGTCTTTTTGCCCGAAAATAAGGGGAATGCATAACTTTTTGCCATAAAAAAGGGAAATTTCTTCATTTGTGCTCCAAAATAAGAGGAATTTCTGCCTTTTTGCCTCTAAATAAGTGGAATTTCAGTCTTTTTCCGCCAAAACAAAGGGAATTTCTATCTTTTTGCCCCAAAATAAGAGGATTTTCTGATTTATTACCCTAAAATAATTAAAATTTCTGCAATTTTGCCCCAAAATAAGGGAAATTTCTGCCTTTTTGCCCTGAAATATGTGAAATTTCTTCAATTTTACCCCAAAATAAGGTGAATTTCTGCCTTTTTGCACCAAAATAATGGGAATTTCTGCCTTTTTGCCCCAAAATAAGAAACATTTTTGCTTTTTTTCTCTGAAATAAGTGAAATTTCTGCAATTTTGCCCTAAAATAAAAGAAATTTCTGCAATTTTTCCCCATAATAAGGGAAATGTCTGCACTTTAGCCCCAAAATAAGGAAAATTTCTGCCTTTTTTCCCTGAAATAAGTGAAATTTCTGCAATTTTGCCCCAAAATAAGTGAAATTTCTGCAATTTTGCTCCAAAATAAGGGAATTTCTGATATTTTGCCCCCAAATAAGTGTAATTTCTGAGTTTTGCCCCAAAATAAGGAGAATTTCTGTTATTTGCCCCACCATATAGGGAATTTCTGAATTTTTGCCCCACAATTAGGGCAATTTCTGCAATTTTGCTCCAAAATACGGGGAATTTCTGCGTTTTTGCCCGAAAATAAGGGGAATGCATAACTTTTTGCCATAAAAAAGGGAAATTTCTTAATTTTTGCTCCTAAATAAGGGGAATTTCTGCATTTTTTCCTCTAAATAAGTGGAATTTCTGCAATTTCCCCCCAAAACAAAGGGATTTTCTGTCTTTTTTGCCCCAAAATAAAAGGAATTTCTGACTTATTACCCTGAAATAAGTGAAATTTCTGCAATTTTGCCCTAAAATAAGGGAAATTTCTGCAATTTTTTCTCATAATAAAGGAAATTTCTGCAATTTTGCCCCAAAATAAGGGGAATTTCTCACTTTTTGCCCCAAAATAAAGGAAATTTCAGCCTTTTTAACTGAATAAGTGAAATTTCTGCAATTTTGCCCCAAATAAGGGAAATTTCTGAAATTTTGCGCCAAAATAAGGTAAATTCCTGCAATTTTGCCCCAAAATATAGGAAATTTCTTGAATTTTGCCCCAAAATAAGAAGAATTTCTGATTTTTGCACCAAAATAAAAAGAATTTCTGCCTTTTGCCCGAAAATTAGGGGAATTTCTACAATTTTGCTCCAAAATACGGGAAATTTCTGCCTTTTTGCCCGAAAATAATGGGAATGCATACCTTTTTGCCATAAAAAGAGAAATTTCTTCATTTTTGCTCCATAATAAGGGGAATTTCTGCCTTTTTGCCTCTAAATAAGTGGTATTTCTGTCTTTTTCCCCCAAAACAAAGGGAATTTCTGTCTTTTTTGCATCAAAATAAGGAGAATTTCTGACTTATTACCCTGAAATAAGTGAAATTTCTGCAATTTTGCCCCAAAATAAAGGAAATTTCTGCAATTTTGCCCCAAGGAAAAAAAATTTCTGCAATTATGCCCCAAAATAAGGGGAATTTCTGACTGTTTGCTCTCGAAAAAAGGAGATTTTCTGTCTTTTTGCCTCAAAATAAGGTGAATTTCTGCCTTTTTGCCTTCAATAAAGGGGAATTTCAGCCTTTTTACCTCAAAATAAGGGGAATTTCTGCATTTTTGCCACAAAATATTAGGAATTTCTGCCTTTTTGCCCCAAAATAAGGAAAATTTCTGCCTTTTTTCTCTGAAATAAGTGAAATTTCTGCAATTTTGCCCCAAAATAAGTGGAATTTCTGAGTTTTGCCCTAAAATAAGGAGAATTTCTGTCTTTTTGCCCCAACATATAGGGAATTTTTGCCTTTTTTCCTCACAATTAGGGGAATTTCTGCAATTTTGCTCCAAAATACGGGGAATTACTGCCATTTTGCCCCACAATTAGGGGAATTTCTGCAATTTTGCACCAAAATGCAGGGAATTTCTACTTTTTTTCCTGAAAATAAGGGGAATGCATACCTTTTTGCCATAGAAAAGGGAAATTTCTTCATTTTTGCTCCAAAATAAGGGGAATTTCTGCCTTTTTGCCTCTAAATAAGTGGAATTTCTGTCTTTTTTCCCAAAACAAAGAGAATTTCTGTCTTTTTTGCCCCAAAATAAGGAAAATTTCTGACTTATTACCCTGAAATAAGTGAAATTTCTGCAATTTTGCCCAAAAATAAGGAAAATTTCTGCCTTTTTGCCCTGAAATATATGAAATTTCTGCAATTTTACCCCAAAATAAGGTGAATTTCTGCATTTTGCCCCAAAATAATGAGAATATCTGCCTTTTTTGACCCAAAATATGAAAAAACTTTTGCTTTTTTAATCTGAAATAAGTGATATTTCTGCAATTTTGCCCTAAAATAAAGGAAATTTCTGCAATTTTTCCCCATAATAAGGGAAATTTCTGAAATTGTTCCCCAAAATAAGGGGAATTTCTCTTTTTTTGCCCCAAAATAAAGGAAATTTCAGCCTTTTTACCTGAAAATAAGTGAAATTTCTGCAATTTTGCCCCAAATAAGGGAAATTTCTGCAATTTAGCCCCAAAATAAGGTAAATTCCTGCAATTTTGCCCCCCAAAAAAGAAATTTCTGGAATTTTGCCTCAAAATAAAGGGAATTTCTGATTTTTACCCCAAAATAAAGGGAATTTCTGCCTTTTGCCCAAAAATTAGGGGAATTTCTGCAATTTTGCTCCAAAATACAAGGAATTTCTGCCTTTTTGCCTGAAAATAATGGGAATGCATAGTTTTTTGCCATATAAAAGGAAATTTTTTCGTTTTTGCTCCAAAATAACGGGAATTTCTGCCTTTTTGCCTCTAAATAAGTGGAATTTCTGTCTTTTTCCCCCAAACAAAGGGAATTTCTGTCTTTTTGCCCCAAAATAAGATGAATTTCTTACTTATTACCCTGAAATAAATGAAATTTCTGCAATTTTTCCCCAAAATGAGGGGAATTTCTGACTGTTTGCTCCCGAAAAAAGAAGATTTTCTTTCTTTTTGCCCCAAAATAAAGAGAATTTCTGCCTTTTTGCCCGAAAATTATGAGAATTTCTGCAATTTTGCTTCAAAATTAGGGGAATTTCTGCTTTTTATCCCGAAAGTAAGGGGAATGTATACCTCTTGCCACCAAAAAGAAAAATTTCTTCATTTTTGCCCCAAAATAAGAGGAATTTCTGCTTTTTTACCTCAAAATAAGTGAAATTTCTGCCTTTTTACACAAAAATAAATGGAATTTCTGACTTTTTGCCCCAAAATAAAAGGAATTTTTGAATTATGCCCTGAAATAAGTGAAATTTCTGCAATTTTGCCCCAAAATAAAAGAAATTCCTGCCTTTTTGCCAAAAAATAAGGGAAATTTCTGCCTTTTTGCTTCCACATAAAAGGAATTTCAGCCTTTTTACCTCAAAATAAGGGGAATTTCTGCATTTTTGCCACAAAATATTAAGAATTTCTGCATGTTTGCCCCAAAATAAAGAAAATTTCTCCCTTTTTTCCCTGAAATAAGTGAAATTTCTGCAATTTTGCCCCAAAATAAGTGGAATTTCTGCAATTTTGCTCCAAAATAAGGGAAATTTCTGGAATTTTGCCCCAAAATAAGTGGAATTTCTGAGTTTTGCCCCAAAATAAGGAGAATTTCTGTTTTTTGCCCCACCATATACGGAATTTCTGCCTTTTTGCCCCACAATTAGGGGAATTTTTGCAATTTTGCTCCAAAATACTGGGAATTTCTGCCCTTTTGCCCGAAAATAAGGGGAATGCATAACTTTTTGCCATAGAAAAGGGAAATTTCTTCATTTTTGCTCCAAATTAAAGGGAATTTCTGCCTTTTTTCCTCTAAATAAGTGGAATTTCTGCAATTTTCCCCAAAAAGAAAGGGAATTTCTGTCTGTTTTGCCCCAAAATAATGGGAATTTCTGACTTATTACCCTGAAATAAGTGAAATTTCTGCAATTTTGCCCCAAAATAAGGGAAATTTCTGCCTTTTTGCCATGAAATATGTGAAATTTCTGCAATTTTACCCCAAAATAAGGTGAATTTCTGCCTTTTTGCCCCAAAATAATGGGAATTTCTGCCTTTTTGCCCCAAAATAAGAAAAATTTTTGCTTTATTTCTCTGAAATAAGTGAAATTTCTGAAATTTTACCCTAAAATGAGGTAAATTTCTGCAATTTTTTCCCATAATAAAGGAAATTTCTGCAATTTTGCCCCAAAATTAGGGGAATTTCTCACTTTTTGCCCCAAAATAAAGGAAATTTCAGCCTTTTTATCTGAAAATAAGTGAAATTTCTGCAATTTTGCCCCAAATAAGGGAAATTTCTGCAATTTTGCCCCAAAATAAGGTAAATTCCTGCAATTTTGCCCCAAAATATAGGAAATTTCTTGAATTTTGCCCCAAAATTACGAGAATTTCTGATTTTTGCACCAAAATAAAAAGAATTTCTGCCTTTTGCCTTAAAATTAGGGGAATTTCTACAATTTTGCTCCAAAATACGGGAAATTTCTGCCTTTTTGCCCGAAAATAATGGGAATGCATACCTTTTTGCCATAAAAAGAGAAATTTCTTCATTTTTGCTCCATAATAAGGGGAATTTCTGCCTTTTTGCCTCTAAATAAGTGGTATTTCTGTCTTTTTCCCCCAAAACAAAGGGAATTTCTGTCTTTTTTGCATCAAAATAAGGAGAATTTCTGACTTATTACCCTGAAATAAGTGAAATTTCTGCAATTTTGCCCCAAAATAAAGGAAATTTCTGCAATTTTGCCCCAAGGAAAAAAAATTTCTGCAATTATGCCCCAAAATAAGGGGAATTTCTGACTGTTTGCTCTCGAAAAAAGGAGATTTTCTGTCTTTTTGCCTCAAAATAAGGTGAATTTCTGCCTTTTTGCCTTCAATAAAGGGGAATTTCAGCCCTTTTACCTCAAAATAAGGGGAATTTCTGCATTTTTGCCTCAAAATATTAGGAATTTCTGCCTTTTTGCCCCAAAATAAGGAAAATTTCTGCCTTTTTTCTCTGAAATAAGTGAAATTTCTGCAATTTTGCCCCAAAATAAGTGGAATTTCTGAGTTTTGCCCTAAAATAAGGAGAATTTCTGTCTTTTTGCCCCAACATATAGGGAATTTTTGCCTTTTTTCCTCACAATTAGGGGAATTTCTGCAATTTTGCTCCAAAATACGGGGAATTACTGCCTTTTTGCCCCACAATTAGGGGAATTTCTGCAATTTTGCACCAAAATGCAGGGAATTTCTACCTTTTTTCCTGAAAATAAGGGGAATGCATACCTTTTTGCCATAGAAAAGGGAAATTTCTTCATTTTTGCTACAAAATAAGGGAAATTTCTGCCTTTTTGCCTCTAAATAAGTGGAATTTCTGTCTTTTTTCCCAAAACAAAGAGAATTTCTGTCTTTTTTGCCCCAAAATAAGGAAAATTTCTGACTTATTACCCTGAAATAAGTGAAATTTCTGCAATTTTGCCCCAAAATAAGGAAAATTTCTGCCTTTTTGCCCTGAAATATATGAAATTTCTGCAATTTTACCCCAAAATAAGGTGAATTTCTGCATTTTGCCCCAAAATAATGGGAATATCTGCCTTTTTTGACCCAAAATAAGAAAAAACTTTTGCTTTTTTAATCTGAAATAAGTGATATTTCTGCAATTTTGCCCTAAAATAAAGGAAATTTCTGCAATTTTTCCCCATAATAAGGGAAATTTCTGAAATTGTTCCCCAAAATAAAGGGAATTTCTGTCTTTTTCCCCCAAAAGAAAGGGAATTTCTGTCTTTTTTGTCCCAAAATAAGCGGAATTTCTCTTTTTTTGCCACAAAATAAAGGAAATTTCAGCCTTTTTACCTGAAAATAAGTGAAATTTCTGCAATTTTGCCCAAAATAAGCGAAATTTCTGCAATTTAGCCCCAAAATAAGGTAAATTCCTGCAATTTTGCCCCCCAAAAAAGAAATTTCTGGAATTTTGCCTCAAAATAAAGGGAATTTCTGATTTTTACCCCAAAATAAAGGGAATTTCTGCCTTTTGTCCAAAAATTAGGGAATTTCTGCAATTTTGCCCAAAATACAAGATATTTCTGCCTTTTTGCCTGAAAAGAATGGGAATGCATAGTTTTTTGCCATATAAAGGGAAATTTTTTCATTTTTGCTCCAAAATAAGGGGAATTTCTGCCTGTTTGTCTCTAAATAATGGAATTTCTGTCTTTTTCCCCCAAAACAAAGGGAATTTCTGTCTTTTTTGCCCTAAAATAAGGGCAATTTCTGATTATTACCCTGAAATAAATGAAATTTCTGCAATTTTGCCCCAAAATAAAGGAAATTTCTGCAATTTTTCACCAATGTAAAGGAAATTTCTAAATTTTTTTCCAAAATAAGGGGAATTTCTAACAGTTTGCTCTCGAAAAAAGGAGATTTTCTGTCTTTTTGCCTCAAAATAAGGTGAATTTCTGCATTTTTGCCACAAAATATTAGGAATTTCTGCCTTTTTGCCCCAAAATAAGGAAAATTTCTGCCTTTTTTCACTGAAATAAGTGAAATTTCTGCAATTTTGCCCCAAAATAAGTGGAATTTCTGAGTTTTGCCCTAAAATAAGGAGAATTTCTGTATTTTTGCCCCAACATATAGGGAACTTTTGCCTTTTTTCCCCACAATTAGGGGAATTTCTGCAATTTTGCTCCAAAATACGGGGAATTTCTGCCTTTTTGCCCCACAATTAGGGGAATTTCTGCAATTTTTCTCCAAAATGCAGGGAATTTATGCCTTTTTTCCTGAAAATAAGGGGAATGCATACCTTTTTGCCATAGAAAAGGGAAATTTCTTCATTTTTGCTCCAAAATAAGGGGAATTTCTGCCTTTTGCCTCTAAATAAGTGGAATTTCTGTCTTTTTTCCCAAAACAAAGAGAATTTCTGTCTTTTTTGCCCCAAAATAAAGGAAATTTCTGACTTATTACCCTGAAATAAGTGAAATTTCTGCAATTTTGCCCAAAAAAAGGGGAATTTCTGTCTTTTTCCCCCAAAACAAAGGGAATTTCTGTCTTTTTTGCCCCAAAATAAGGGGAATTTCTTTTTTTTTTGCCCCAAAATAAAGGAAATTTCAGCCTTTTTACCTGAAAATAAGTGAAATTTCTGCAATTTTGCCCCAAATAAGGGAAATTTCTGCAATTTAGCCCCAAAATAAGGTAAATTCCTGCAATTTTGCCCCCAAAAAAAGAAATTTCTGGAATTTTGCCTCAAAATAAAGAGAATTTCTGATTTTTACCCCAAAATAAAGGGAATTTCTGCCTTTTGCCCAAAAATTAGGGGAATTTCTGCAATTTTGCTCCAAAATACAAGGAATTTCTGGCTTTTTGCCTGAAAATAATGGGAATGATTAGTTTTTTGCCATATAAAGGGAAATTTTTTCATTTTTGCTCCAAAATAAGGGGAATTTCTGCCTTTTTGTCTCTAAATAAGTGGAATTTCTGTCTTTGTCCCCCAAAACAAAAGGAATTTCTGGTTTTTTTTGCCCTAAAATAAGGGCAATTTCTGACTTATTACCCTGAAATAAATGAAATTTCTGCAATTTTGCCCCAAAATAAAGGAAATTTCTGCAATTTTTTACCAATGTAAAGGAAATTTCCGCAATTTTGCCCCAAAATAAGGGGAATTTCTAACAGTTTGCTCTCAAAAAAAGGAGATTTTCTGTCTTTTTGCCTCAAAATAAGGTGAATTTCTGCCTTTTTGCCTTCAAATAAGGGGAATTTCAGCCTTTTTACCTCAAAATAAGGAGAATTTCTGCATTTTTGCCACAAAATATTAGGAATTTCTAGCTTTTTGCCCCAAAATAAGGAAAATTTCTGCCTTTTTTCACTGAAATAAGTGGAATTTCTGCAATTTTGCCCCAAAATAAGTGGAATTTCTGAGTTTTGCCCTAAAATAAGAAGAATTTCTGTCTTTTTGCCCCAACATATAGGGAATTTTTGCCTATTTTCCCCACAATTAGGGGAATTTCTGCAATTTTGCTCCAATATACGGGGAATTTCTGCCTTTTTGCCCCAAAATTAGGGGAATTTCTGCAATTTTGCTCCAAAATGCAGGGAATTTCTGCCTTTTTTCCTGAAAATAAGGAAAATGCATACCTTTTTTGCCATAGAAAAGGGAAATTTCTTCATTTTTGCTCCAAAATAAGGGGAATTTCTGCATTTTTGCCTCTAAATAAGTGGAATTTCTGTCTTTTTTCCCAAAACAAAGAGAATTTTTGTCTTTTTTGCCCCAAAATAAGGAAAATTTCTGACTTATTACCCTGAAATAAGTGAAATTTCTGCAATTTTGCCCCAAAATAAGGAAAATTTCTGCCTTTTTGCCCTGAAATATGTGAAATTTCTGCAATTTTACCCCAAATTAAGGTGAATTTCTGCATTTTGCCCCAAAATAATGGGAATTTCTGCCCTTTTGCCCCAAAATAAGAAAAAACTTTTGCTTTTTTAATCTGAAATAAGTGAAATTTCTGCAATTTTGCCCTAAAATAAAAGAAATTTCTGCAATTTTTCCCCATAATAAGGGAAATTTCTGAAATTTTTCCCCAAAATAAGGGGAATTTCTGTCTTTTTCCCCCAAAACAAAGGGAATTTCTGTCTTTTTTGCCCCAAAATAAGGGGAATTTCTTCCTGTTTGCCCCAAAATAAAGGAAATTTCAGCCTTTTTCCCTGAAAATAAGTGAAATTTCTGCAATTTTGCCCCAAATAAAGGAAATTTCTGCAATTTAGCCCCAAAATGAGGTAAATTCCTGTAATTTTGCCCCCAAAAAAAGAAATTTCTGGAATTTTGCCTCAAAATAAAGGGAATTTCTGATTTTTACCCCAAAATAAAGGGAATTTCTGCAATTTTTCACCAATGTAAAGGAAATTTCTGCAATTTTGCCCCAAAATAAAGGGAATTTCTGACTGTTTGCTGCCGAAAAAAGAAGATTTTCTGTCTTTTTGTCGCAAAATGAGGAGAATTTCTGGTTTTTTGCCCGAAAATTATGAGAATTTCTGCAATTTTGCTTCATAATACGGGGAATTTCTGCTTTTTATCCCGAAAGTAAGAGGAATGTATACCTTTTGCCACAACAAAGGGAAATTTCTTCATTTTTGCCCCAAAATAAGAGGAATTTCTGCCTTTTTACCTCTAAATAAGAGAAATTTCTGCATTTTTACCCAAAAATAAATGGAATTTCTGTCTTTTTGCCCCAAAATAAAAGAAATTTTTAAATTATGCCCTGAAATAAGTGAAATTTCTGCAATTTTGCCCCAAAATAAAAGAAATTTTTGCGTTTTAGCCACACAATAAGGGGAATTTCTGTCTTTTTGCCCCAAAATAAGGGAAATTTCTGCCTTTTTGCCCCCAAATAAAAGGAATTTCAGCCTTTATACCTCAAAATAAAGGAAATTTCTGCATTTTTGCCACAAAATCTTAAGAATTTCTGCATTTTTGCCCCAAAATAAGAAAAATTTCTGCCTTTTTTCCCTAAAATAAGTGAAATTTCTTCAATTTTGCCCCAAAATAAGTGCAATTTCTGCAATTTTGCTCCAAAATAAGGGAAATTTCTGGAATTTTGCCTCAAAATAAGTGGAATTTCTGAGTTTTGCCCCAAAATAAGGAGAATATCTGTCTTATTTCCCCACCATATAGGGAATTTCTGCCTTTTTGCCCCACAATTAGGGAAATTTCTGCAATTTTGCTCCAAAATACAGGGAATTTCTGCCTTTTTGCCTGAAAATAATGGGAATGCATTCCCTTTTGCCATAAAAAAGGGAAATTTCTTCATTTTTGCTCCAAAATAAGGGGAATTTCTGCCTTTTTGCCTCTAAATAAGTGGAATTTCTGTCTTTTTCCCCCAAAAACAATGGGAATTTCTGTCTTTTTTGCCCCAAAATAAGGGGAATTTTTGACTTATTACACTGAAATAAGTGAAATTTCTGCAATTTTGCCCCAAAATAAGGGGAATTTCTGATTTTTGCCCCAAAATAAAGGGAATTTCTGCCTTTTGCCCCAAAATTAGGGGAATTTCTGCAATTTTGGTCCAAAATACGGAAAATTTCTGCCTTTTTGCCTGAAAATAATGGGAATGCATACCTTTTTGCCATAATAAGGAAAATTTTTTCATTTTTGCTCCAAAATAAGGGGAATTTCTGCCTTTTTGCCTCTAAATAAGTGGAATTTCTGTCTTTTTCCCACAAAACAAAGGAAATTTCTGTCTTTTTTGCCCCAAAAATAAGGGGAATTTTTGACTTATTACCCTGAAATAAGTGAAATTTCTGCAATTTTTCACCAAAATAAGGGAAATTTCTGCAATTTTGCCCCAATGTAAAGGAAATTTCTGCAATTTTGCCCCAAAATAAGGGGAATTTCTTACTGTTTGCTCCCGAAAAAAGTAGATTTTCTGTCTTTTTGCCCCAAAATAAGGAGAATTTCTGCCTTTTTGCTCGAAAATTATGAGAATTTCTGCAATTTTGCTTCAAAATACGGGGAATTTCTGCTTTTTATCCCGAAAGTAAGGGGAATGTATACCTTTTGCAACAAAAAAGGGAAATTTCTTCATTTTTGCCCCAAATAAGAGGAATTTCTGCCTTTTTACCTCAAATTAAGAGCAATTTCTGCCTTTTTACCCCAAAATAAACGGAATTTCTGTTTTTTTGCCCCGAAATAAAAGGAATTTTTAAATTATGCCCTGAAATATGTGAAATTTCTGCAATTTTGCCCCAAAATAAGGGAAATTTCTGCCTTTTTGCTCTGAAATATGTGAACTTTCTTCAATTTTACCCCAAAATAAGGTGAATTTCTGCCTTTTTTCTTCAAAATAATGGGAATTTCTGCCTTTTTGCCCCAAAATAAGAAAAATTTTTGCTTTTTTTCTGAAATAAGTGAAATATCTGCAATTTTGCCCTAAATTAAGGGAAATTTCTGGAATTTTGCCCCAAAATAAGTGGAATTTCTGAGTTTTGTCACAAAATAAGGAGAATTTCTCTTTTTTTGCCTCAACATATAGGGAATTTCTGCCTTTTTGCCTGAAAATAATGGGAATGCATAACTTTTGGCCATAAAAAAGGGAAATTTCTTCATTTTTGCTCCAAATTAAAGGGAATTTCTGCCTTTTTTCCTCTAAATAAGTGGAATTTCTGCAATTTTCCCCCAAAAGAAATAGAATTTCTGTCTTTTTTGCCCCAAAATAATGGGAATTTCTGACTTATTACCCTGAAATAAGTGAAATTTCTGCAATTTTGCCCCAAAATAAGGGAAATTTCTGCCTTTTTGCCTTGAAATATGTGAAATTTCTTCAATTTTACCCCAAAATAAGGTGAATTCCTGCCTTTGTGCCTGAAAATAATGGGAATTTCTGCCTTTTTGCCCCAATATAAGAAAAATTTTTGCTTTTTTTTTCTGAAATAAGTGAAATATCTGCAATTTTGCCCTAAATTAAGGGAAATTTCTGCAATTTTTCCCCATAATAAGGGAAATGTCTGCATTTTTGCCCCAAAATAAGGAAAATTTCTGCCTTTTTTCCCTGAAATAAGTGAAATTTCTGCAATTTTGCCCCAAAATAAGTGAAATTTCTGCAATTTTGCTCCAAAATAAGAAAAATTTCTGGAATTTTGCCCCCAAATAAGTGGAATTTCTGAGTTTTGCCCCAAAATAAGGAGAATTTCTGTTTTTTGCTCCACCATATAGGGAATTTCTGCATTTTTGCCCCACAATTAGGGGAATTTCTGCAATTTTGCTCCAAAATCCGGGAAATTTCTGCGTTTTTGCCCGAAAATAAGGGGAATGCATAACTTTTTGCCATAAACAAGGGAAATTTCTTAATTTTTGCTCCTAAATAAGGGGAATTTCTGCCTTTTTTCCTCTAAATAAGTGGAATTTCTGCAATTTTCCCCCAAAACAAAGGGAATTTCTGTCTTTTTTGCCCCAAAATAAGGTGAATTTCTGACTTATTACCCTGAAATAAGTGAAATTTCTGCAATTTTGCCCCAAAATAAGGGAAATTTTTGCCTTTTTGCCCTGAAATATGTGAAATTTCTGCAATTTTACCCAAAAATAAGGTGAATTTCTGCCTTTATGCCCCAAAATAATAGGAATTTCTGCCTTTTTGCCCCAAAATAAGAAAAATTTTTGCATTATTTCGCTGAAATAAGTAAAATTTCTGCAATTTTGCCCCCAAAATAAGGGGAATTTCTTCTTTTTGCCCCAAAATAAAGGAAATTTCAGCCTTTTTACCTGAAAATAAGTGAAATTTCTGCAATTTTGCCCCAAATAAGGGAAATTTCTGCAATTTTGCCCCAAAATAATGCAAATTCCTGCAATTTTGCCCCAAAATAAAGGAAATTTCTTGAATTTTGCCACAAAATATGGGGAATTTCTGATATTTACCCCAAAATAAAGGAATTTCTGCCTTTTGCCCCAAAATTAGGGGAATTTCTGCAATATTGCTCCAAAATACAGGGAATTTCTGCCTTTTTGCCTGAAAATAATGGTGATGCATACCTTTTTGCCATAAAAAGGGAAATTTTTTCATTTTTGCTCCAAAATAAGGGGAATTTCTGACTTTTTGCCTCTAAATAAGTGGTATTTCTGTCTTTTTCTTCCAAAACAAAGAAAATTTCTGTTTTTTTTTGCCCCAAAATAAGGGGAATTTCTGACTTATTACCCTGAAATAAGTGAAATTTCTGCAATTTTGCCCCAAAATAAAGGAAATTTCTGCAATTTTGCACCAATGTAAAGGAAATTTCTGAATTTTGCCCCAGAATAATAGGAATTTTTGACTGTTTGCTGCCAAAAAAAGGAGATTTTCTGTCTTTTTGCCCCAAAATTAGGAAAATTTCTGGTTTTTTGCCCGAAAATTATGAGAATTTCTGCAATTTTGCTTCAAAATACGGGGAATTTCTTTTTTTTATCCCGAAAGTAAGGGGAATGTATACCTTTTGCGACAAAAAAGGGAAATTTCTTCATTTTTGCCCCAGAATAAGAGGAATTTCTGCCTTTTACCTAAAAATAAGTGAAATTTCTTCCTTTTTACCCAAAACTAAATGGAATTTCTGTCTTTTTGCCCCAAAATAAAAGGAATTTTTGAATTATGCTCTGAAATAAGTGATATTTCTGCAATTTTGCCACAAAATAAAAGAAATTTTTGCCTTTTTGCCACAAAATAAGGGGAATTTCTATCTTTTTGCCCCAAAATAATGGAAATTTATGCATTTTTGCTCTCAAATAAGAGGAATTTCAGCCTTTTTACCTCAAAATAAGGGGAATTTCTGCATTTTTGCAACAAAATATTAAGAATTTCTGCATTTTTGCCCTAAAATAAGGAAAATTTCTGCCTTTTTTCCCTGAAATAAGTGAAATTTCTGCAATTTTGCCCCAAAATAAAGGAAATTTCTGCAATTTTGTCCCAAAATAAGGGAAATTTCTGCTTTTTTGCCTTGAAATATATGAAATTTTTTCAATTTTACCCCAAAATAAGGTGAATTTCTGCATTTTTGCCCCAAAATAATGGGAATTTCTGCCTTTTTGCCCCAAAATAAGAAAAATTTTTGCTTTTTTTCTCTGAAATAAGTGAAATTTCTGTAATTTTGCCCCAAAATAATAGAAATTTCTGCAATGTTGCCCCAAAATAAGGGAAATTTCTGGAATTTTGCCCCAAAATAATTGGAATTTCTGAGTTTTGCCCCAAAATAAGGAGAATTTCTCTCTTTTTGCCCCAACATATAGGGAATTTCTGCATTTTTGCCCCACAATTAGAGGAATTTCTGCAATTTTGCTCCAAAATACGGGGAATTTCTGTCTTTATGCCCGAAAATAAGTGGAATGCCTAACTTTTTGCAATAAAAAAAGAAATTTCTTCATTTGTGCTCCAAAATAAGGGGAATTTCTGCCTTTTTGCCTCTAAATAAGTGGAATTTCTGTCCTTTTCCCTTAAAACAAAGAGAATTTCTGTCTTTTTGCCCCAAAATAAGGGGACTTTCTGACTTATTACCCTAAAATAATTAAAATTTCTTCAATTTTGCCCCTAAATAAGGGAAATTTCTGCATTTTTGCCCTGAAATATGTGAAATTTCTTCAATTTTACCCCAAAACAAGGTGAATTTATGCCTTTTTGCCCCAAAATAATGGTAATTTCTGCCTTTTTGCCCCAAAATAAGAAAAATTTTTGCTTTTTTTTTCTGAAATAAGTGAAATTTTTGCAATTTTGCCCTAAAATAAAGGAAATTTCTGCAATTTTTCCACATAATAAGGGAAAGGTCTTCAATTTTGCCCCAAAATAAAGGGAATTTCTCCCTTTTTGCCCCAAAATAAATGAAATTACAGCCTTTTTACCTGAAAATAAGTGAAATTTCTGCAATTTTGCCCCAAATAAGGAAAATTTCTTATTTTTGCCCCAAATTAAAGGGAATTTGTGCCTTTTGCTACAAAATTAGGGGAATTTCTGCAATTTTGCTCCAAAATACGAGGAATTTCTGCCTTTTTGCCTGAAAATAATGGGAATGCATACCTTTTTGGCATAAAAAGGGAAATTTCTTCATTTTTGCTCCAAAATAAGGGGAATTTCTGCCTTTTTGCCTCTAAATAAGTGGAATTTCTGTCTTTTTCCCCCCAAAACAATGGGAATTTCTGTCTTTTTTGCCCCAAAATAAGGGGAATTTCTGACTTATTACCCTGAAATAAGTGAAATTTCTGCAATTTTTCCCCAAAATAAGGGGAATTTCTGACTGTTTTTCCTCCCGAAAAAAGATTTTCTTTCTTTTTGCCCCAAGATAAGGAGAATTTCTGCCTTTTTGCCCGAAAATTATGAGAATTTCTGCAATTTTGCTTGAAAATACGGGGAATTTCTGCTTTTTATCCCGAAAGTAAGGGGAATGTATACCTTTTGCCACAAAAAAGGAAAATTTCTTCATTTTTGCCCCAAAATAAGAGGAATTTCTGCCTTTTTACCTCAAAATAATTGAAATTTCTGCTCTTTTACACAAAAATAAAAGGAATTTTTGTGTTTTTGCCCCAAAATAAAAGGAATTTTTGAATTATGCCCTGAAATAAGTGAAATTTCTGCAATTTTGCCCCAAAATAAAAGAAATTTCTGCCTTCTTCCAAAAAATAAGGGAAATTTCTCCCTTTTTGCTTCCAAATAAAAGGAATTTCAGCCTTTTTACCTCAAAATAAAGGGAATTTCTGCATTTTTGTCACAAATTATTAAGAATTTCTGCATGTTTGCCCCAAAATAAGGAAAATTTCTGCCTTTTTTTCCTGAAATAAGTGAAATTTCTGCAATTTTGCCCCAAAATAAGTGGAATTTCTGTAATTTTGCTCCAAAATAAGGGAAATTTCTGGATTTTTGCCCCAAAATAAGTGAAATTTTTGAGTTTTGCCCCAAAATAAGGAGAATTTCTGTTTTTTCCCCACCATAGAGGGAATTTCTGCCTTTTTGCCCCACAATTAGGGGAATATTTGCAATTTTGCTCCAAAATACGGGGAATTTCTGCCTTTTTGCCCGAAAATAATGGGAATACATAACTTTTTGCCATAAAAAAGAGAAATTTCTTCATTTTTGCTACAAATTAAAGGGAATTTCTGCATTTTTTCCTCTAAATAAGTGGAATTTCTGCAATTTTCCCCCAAAACAAAGGGAATTTCTGTATTTTTGCCCAAAAATAATGGTAATTTCTGACTTATTACCCTGAAATAAGTGAAATTTCTGCAATTTTGCCCCAAAATAAGAAAAATTTCTGCCTTTTTGCCATGAAATATGTGAAATTTTGCAATTTTACCACAAAATAAGGTGAATTTCTGCCTTTTTGCCCAAAAATAATGGGAATTTCTGCCTTTTTGCCCCAAAATAAAGGAAATTTATGCAATTTTGACCCAATGTAAAAAAAATTCTGCCATTTTGCCCCAAAATAAGGGGAATTTCTGACTGTTTGCTCTCGAAAAAGGAGATTTTCTGTCTTTTTGCCTCAAAATAAAGAGAATTTCTGCTTTTTTGCCCAAAAATTATGAGAATTTCTGCAATTTTGCTTTAAAATACGGTTAATTTCTGCCTTTTAGCCCCAAAATAAAGGGAATTTCTGCATTTTCCCCCAATATTTGGGGAATTTTTGCATTTTACCTTTAAATAAAGGGGAATTTCTGCATTTTACCTCAAAATAAGAAGAATTTCTGCCTTTTGCCCCAAAATATGGGGAATTTCTGCCTTTTTGTTCCAAAATAAAAAAAATTTCTTCAATTTTGTACCATAATAAAAGAAATTCCTGCTTTTTGCCCCAAAATAAGGGGAATTTCTGACTGTTTGCTCTCGAAAAAAGGAGATTTTCTGTCTTTTTGCCTCAAAATAAGGAGAATTTCTGCTTTTTTGCCCAAAAATTATGAGAATTTCTGCAATTTTGCTTCAAAATACGGTTAACTTCTTCCTTTTAGCCCCAAAATAAAGGGAATTTCTGCATTTTCCCCCAATATTTGGGGAATTTCTGCATTTTACCTTTAAATAAGGGGAATTTCTGCATTTTACCTCAAAATAAGAAGAATTTCTGCCTTTTGCCCCTAAATATGGGGAATTTCTGCCTTTTTGTTCCAAAATAAGGAAAATTTCTTCAATTTTGTACCATAATAAAAGAAATTTCTGCTTTTTGCCCCAAAATAAGGGGAATTTCTGACTTTTTGCCCTGAAATAAATGAAATTTCTGCAATTTTGCCCAAAAATAAGTTAAATTTGTGCCTTTTTGCCCCAAAATAATGGGAATTTCTGCCTTTTGCCCCAAAATATGGGGAATTTCTGCCTGTTTCCCCGAAAATGAGAAGAATGCATACCTTTTTGCCATAAAAAAGGGAAATTTCTTCATTTTTGCTCCAAAATAAGGGGAATTTCTGCTTTTTTGCCTCTAAATAAGTGGAATTTCTTTCTTTTTCCCCCAAAACAAAAGAAATTTCTGTCTTTTTTGCCCCAAAATAAGAAAAATTGCTGACTTATTACCCTGAAATAAGTGAAATTTTTGAAATTTTGCCCCAATATAAGGGAAATTTCTGCCTTTTTGCCCCCAAATTAGGGGAATTTCAGACTTTTTACCTCAAAATAATGGGAATTTCTAAATTTTGGCACAAAATATTAGGAATTTCTGCATTGTTGCCCAAAAATAAGAAAAATTTCTGCTTTTTTTCTTTGAAATAAGTGAAATTTCTGCAATTTTGCCCCAAAATAAGTGAAATTTCTGCAATTTTGCCCCAAAATAAGGGAAATTTCTGCAATTTTGCCCCAAAATAAGTGGAATTTCTGCCTTTTGCCCCAAAATTTGGGGAATTTCTGCCTTTTTGCCCGAAAATAAAAAGAATGCATACCTTTTTGCCATAAAAAAGGTAAATTTCTTCATTTTTGCTCCAAAATAAGGGGAACTTTTTCCTTTTTGCCTCTAAATAAGTGGAATTTCTGTTTTTACCCCAAAACAAAGGGAATTTCTGTATTTTTTGCCTCAAAATAAGGAAAATTTCTGACTTATTAACCTGAAATAAGTAAAATTTCTGCAAATTTGCCCCAAAATAAGGGAAAATTTTGCCTTTTGCCCTAAAATTTGGGGAATTTGAGAATTTTACCTCAAAATGAGGGAAATTTCTGATTTTTGCACCAAAATATGGAGAATTTCTGCCTTTTTGCCCCATAATAAAGTTAATTTCTGCATTTTTGCACCAATATTAGGGGAATTTCTGCAATTTTGCTCCAAAATACGGGTCATTTCTGCCTTTTTGCCCGAAATTAATTGGAATTTCTGGCTTTTTGTCCCGAAATAAGTGTAATTTCTTCAATTTTCGCCAAAAATTAGGGTTTTCATCTTTTTGCCCCAAAATAAGGGGAATTTCTGCCATTTTGCCCTGAAATATTTGAAATTTCTGCAATATTACCCCAAAATAAGGGGAATTTCTGCCTTTTTGCCCCAAAATAAAAGGAATTTCTCCCTTTTTGCCCAAAATAAAGAAAATTTCAGACTTTTTACCTGAAAATAAGAGAAATTTCTGCAATTTTGCACCAAATAAGAGAAATTTCTGTAATTTTGTTCTAAAATAAGGTAAATTCCTGCAATTTTGCCCCAAAATAAAGAAAATTTCTGAAATTTTGTCCCAAAATAAGGGGAATTTCTGATTTTTGCCCCAAAATAAAGGGAATTTCTGCCTTTTGCTCCAAAATTAGGGGAATTTCTGCAATTTTGCTCCAAAATATGGGGAATTTCTGCCTTTTTGCCCGAAAATAAAGGGAATGTTTACCTTTTTGCAATAAAAAAGGGAAATTTCTTCATTTTTGCCCCAAAATATGGGGATTTTCCACCTTTTTGACTCAAAATAAGTGCAATTTCTGCCTTTTCCCTAAAAATAAACAAAATTTCTGTCTTTTTGCACCAAAATAAGGGGAATTTCTGACATTTTGCCCGAAAATAAGGGGAATTTCAGCCTTTTTATCTCAAAATAACAGGAATTTCTTCCTTTTTGCCCCAAAATATGGGGAATTTCTGCCTTTTTGCCCCAAAATAAGAAAAATTTCTGTAATTTTGTACCAAAATAAAAGAAATTTCTGCATTTTTGCCCTAAAATAAGAAAATTTCTGCCTTTTTTCTGAAATAAGTGAAATTTCTGCAATTTTGCCCCAAATAAGGGAAATTTCTGCAATTTTGTTCTAAAATAAGGTAAATTCCTGCAATTTTGCCCCAAAATAAAGAAAATTTCTGAAATTTTGTCCCAAAATAAGGGGAATTTCTGATTTTTGCCCCAAAATAAAGGGAATTTCTGCTTTTTGCTCTAAAATTAGGGGAATTTCTGCAATTTTGCTCCAAAATATGGGGAATTTCTGCCTTTTTGCCCGAAAATAAAGGGAATGTTTACCTTTTTGCCATAAAAATGGAAATTTCTTCATTTTTACCCCAAAATATGGGGATTTTCCGCTTTTTTGACTCAAAATAAGTGCAATTTCTGCCTTTTCCCTAAAAATAAACAAAATTTCTGTCTTTTTGCACCAAAATAAGGGGAATTTCTGACATTTTGCCCGAAAATAAGGGGAATTTCAGCCTTTTTATCTCAAAATAACAGGAATTTCTTCCTTTTTGCCCCAAAATATGGGGAATTTCTGCCTTTTTGCCCCAAAATAAGAAAAATTTCTGCAATTTTGTACCAAAATAAAAGAAATTTCTGCATTTTTGCCCCAAAATAAGAAAATTTCTGCCTTTTTTCTGAAATAAGTGAAATTTCTGCAATTTTGCCTCAAAATAAGGGAAATTTCTGCAATTTTGCCCCAATGTAAAGGAAATTTCTGCAATTTTGCCCCAAAATAAGGGAAATTTCTGACTTTATGCTCCCGAAAAAACGAGATTTACTGTCTTTTTGCCCCAAAATAAGAATTTCTGCCTTTTTGCCCGAAAATTATGAGAATTTCTGCAATTTTGCTTCAAAATATGGTTAATTTCTTCTTTTTAGCCCAAAAATAAAGGGAATTTCTGCATTTTCCCCCAATATTTGGGGAATTTCTGCATTTTACCTCTAAATAAGGGGAATTTCTGCATTTTACCTCAAAATAAGAAGAATTTCTGCCTTTTGCCCCAAAATATGGGGAATTTCTGCCTTTTTGTTCCAAAATAAGGAAAATTTCTTCAATTTTGTACCATAATAAAAGAAATTTCTGATTTTTGCCCCAAAATAAGGGGAATTTCTGACTTTTTGCCCTGAAATAAATGAAATTTCTGCAATTTTGCCTAAAAATAAGTTAAATTTGTGGCTTTTTGCCCCAAAATAATGGGAATTTCTGCCTTTTGCCCCAAAATATGGGGAATTTCTGCCTGTTTCCCCGAAAATGAGAAGAATGCATACCTTTTTGCCATAAAAAAGGGAAATTTTTTCATTTTTTCTCCAAAATAAGCGAAATTTCTGCTTCTTTGCCTGTAAATAAGTGGAATTTCTGTCTTTTTCCCCCAAAACAAAGGGAATTTCTGTCTTTTTTGCCCCAAAATAAGGAGAATTTCTGACTTATTACCTTGAAATAAGTGAAATTTCTGCAATTTTGCCCCAAAATAAGTGAAATTTCTTCAATTTTGCCCCAAAATAAGGGAAATTTCTGCAATTTTGCCCCAAAATAAGTGGAATTTCTGCCTTTTGCCCCAAAATTTGGGGAATTTCTGCCTTTTTGCCCGAAAATAAAAAGAATGCATACCTTTTTGCCATAAAAAAGGTAAATTTCTTCATTTTTGCTCCAAAATAAGGGGAACTTTTTCCTTTTTGCCTCTAAATAAGTGGAATTTCTGTTTTTACCCCAAAACAAAGGGAATTTCTGTATTTTTTGCCTCAAAATAAGGAAAATTTCTGACTTATTACCCTGAAATAAGTAAAATTTCTGCAAATTTGCCCCAAAATAAGGGAAAATTTTGCCTTTTGCCCTAAAATTTGGGGAATTTGAGAATTTTACCTCAAAATGAGGGAAATTTCTGATTTTTGCACCAAAATATGGAGAATTTCTGCCTTTTTGCCCCATAATAAAGTTAATTTCTGCATTTTTGCACCAATATTAGGGGAATTTCTGCAATTTTGCTCCAAAATACGGGTCATTTCTGCCTTTTTGCCCGAAATTAATTGGAATTTCTGGCTTTTTGTCCCGAAATAAGTGTAATTTCTTCAATTTTCGCCAAAAATTAGGGTTTTCATCTTTTTGCCCCAAAATAAGGGGAATTTCTGCCATTTTGCCCTGAAATATTTGAAATTTCTGCAATTTTGCCCCAAAATAAGGGGAATTTCTGCCTTTTTGCCCAAAATAAAGAAAATTTCAGACTTTTTACCTGAAAATAAGAGAAATTTCTGCAATTTTGCACCAAATAAGAGAAATTTCTGTAATTTTGTTCTAAAATAAGGTAAATTCCTGCAATTTTGCCCCAAAATAAAGAAAATTTCTGAAATTTTGTCCCAAAATAAGGGGAATTTCTGATTTTTGCCCCAAAATAAAGGGAATTTCTGCCTTTTGCTCCAAAATTAGGGGAATTTCTGCAATTTTGCTCCTAAATATGGGGAATTTCTGCCTTTTTGCCCGAAAATAAAGGGAATGTTTACCTTTTTGCCATAAAAAAGGGAAATTTCTTCATTTTTGCCCCAAAATATGGGGATTTTCCGCCTTTTTGACTCAAAATAAGTGCAATTTCTGCCTTTTCCCTAAAAATAAACAAAATTTCTTTCTTTTTGCACAAAAATAAGGGGAATTTCTGACATTTTGCCCGAAAATAAGGGGAATTTCAGCCTTTTTATCTCAAAATAACAGGAATTTCTTCCTTTTTGCCCCAAAATATGGGGAATTTCTGCCTTTTTGCCCCAAAATAAGAAAAATTTCTGCAATTTTGTACCAAAATAAAAGAAATTTCTGCATTTTTGCCCCAAAATAAGAAAATTTCTGCCTCTTTTCTGAAATAAGTAAAATTTCTGCAATTTTGCCTCAAAATAAGGGAAATTTCTGCAATTTTGCCCCAATGTAAAGGAAATATCTGCAATTTTGCCCCAAAATAAGGGAAATTTCTGACTTTATGCTCCCGAAAAAACGAGATTTACTGTCTTTTTGCCCCAAAATAAGAATTTCTGCCTTTTTGTCCGAAAATTATGAGAATTTCTGCAATTTTGCTTCAAAATATGGTTAATTTCTTCTTTTTAGCCCAAAAATAAAGGGAATTTCTGCATTTTCCCCCAATATTTGGGGAATTTCTGCATTTTACCTCTAAATAAGGGGAATTTCTGCATTTTACCTCAAAATAAGAAGAATTTCTGCCTTTTGCCCCAAAATATGGGGAATTTCTGCCTTTTTGTTCCAAAATAAGGAAAATTTCTTCAATTTTGTACCATAATAAAAGAAATTTCTGATTTTTGCCCCAAAATAAGGGGAATTTCTGACTTTTTGCCCTGAAATAAATGAAATTTCTGCAATTTTGCCTAAAAATAAGTTAAATTTGTGGCTTTTTGCCCCAAAATAATGGGAATTTCTGCCTTTTGCCCCAAAATATGGCGAATTTCTGCCTGTTTCCCCGAAAATGAGAAGAATCCATACCTTTTTGCCATAAAAAAGGGAAATTTTTTCATTTTTTCTCCAAAATAAGCGAAATTTCTGCTTCTTTGCCTGTAAATAAGTGGAATTTCTGTCTTTTTCCCCAAAAACAAAGGGAATTTCTGTCTTTTTTGCCCCAAAATAAGGAGAATTTCTGACTTATTACCTTGAAATAAGTGAAATTTCTGCAATTTTGCCCCAAAATAAGTGAAATTTCTGCAATTTTGCCCCAAAATAAGGGAAATTTCTGCAATTTTGCCCCAAAATAAGTGGAATTTCTGCCTTTTGCCCCAAAATTTGGGGAATTTCTGCCTTTTTGCCCGAAAATAAAAAGAATGCATACCTTTTTGCCATAAAAAAGGGAAATTTCTTCATTTTTGCTCCAAAATAAGGGGAACTTTTTCCTTTTTGCCTCTAAATAAGTGGAATTTCTGTTTTTACCCCAAAACAAAGGGAATTTCTGTATTTTTTGCCTCAAAATAAGGAAAATTTCTGACTTATTACCCTGAAATAAGTAAAATTTCTGCAAATTTGCCCCAAAATAAGGGAAAATTTTGCCTTTTGCCCTAAAATTTGGGGAATTTGAGAATTTTACCTCAAAATGAGGGAAATTTCTGATTTTTCCACCAAAATATGGAGAATTTCTGCCTTTTTGCCCCATAATAAAGTTAATTTCTGCATTTTTGCACCAATATTAGGGGAATTTCTGCAATTTTGCTCCAAAATACGGGTCATTTCTGCCTTTTTGCCCGAAATTAATTGGAATTTCTGGCTTTTTGTCCCGAAATAAGTGTAATTTCTTCAATTTTCGCCAAAAATTAGGGTTTTCATCTTTTTGCCCCAAAATAAGGGGAATTTCTGCCATTTTGCCCTGAAATATTTGAAATTTCTGCAATATTACCCCAAAATAAGGGGAATTTCTGCCTTTTTGCCCCAAAATAAAAGGAATTTCTCCCTTTTTGCCCAAAATAAAGAAAATTTCAGACTTTTTACCTGAAAATAAGAGAAATTTCTGCAATTTTGCACCAAATAAGAGAAATTTCTGTAATTTTGTTCTAAAATAAGGTAAATTCCTGCAATTTTGCCCCAAAATAAAGAAAATTTCTGAAATTTTGTCCCAAAATAAGGGGAATTTCTGATTTTTGCCCCAAAATAAAGGGAATTTCTGCCTTTTGCTCCAAAATTAGGGGAATTTCTGCAATTTTGCTCCAAAATATGGGGAATTTCTGCCTTTTTGCCCGAAAATAAAGGGAATGTTTACCTTTTTGCAATAAAAAAGGGAAATTTCTTCATTTTTGCCCCAAAATATGAGGATTTTCCACCTTTTTGACTCAAAATAAGTGCAATTTCTGCCTTTTCCCTAAAAATAAACAAAATTTCTGTCTTTTTGCACCAAAATAAGGGGAATTTCTGACATTTTGCCCGAAAATAAGGGGAATTTCAGCCTTTTTATCTCAAAATAACAGGAATTTCTTCCTTTTTGCCCCAAAATATGGGGAATTTCTGCCTTTTTGCCCCAAAATAAGAAAAATTTCTGTAATTTTGTACCAAAATAAAAGAAATTTCTGCATTTTTGCCCTAAAATAAGAAAATTTCTGCCTTTTTTCTGAAATAAGTGAAATTTCTGCAATTTTGCCCCAAATAAGGGAAATTTCTGCAATTTTGTTCTAAAATAAGGTAAATTCCTGCAATTTTGCCCCAAAATAAAGAAAATTTCTGAAATTTTGTCCCAAAATAAGGGGAATTTCTGATTTTTGCCCCAAAATAAAGGGAATTTCTGCTTTTTGCTCTAAAATTAGGGGAATTTCTGCAATTTTGCTCCAAAATATGGGGAATTTCTGCCTTTTTGCCCGAAAATAAAGGGAATGTTTACCTTTTTGCCATAAAAATGGAAATTTCTTCATTTTTACCCCAAAATATGGGGATTTTCCGCTTTTTTGACTCAAAATAAGTGCAATTTCTGCCTTTTCCCTAAAAATAAACAAAATTTCTGTCTTTTTGCACCAAAATAAGGGGAATTTCTGACATTTTGCCCGAAAATAAGGGGAATTTCAGCCTTTTTATCTCAAAATAACAGGAATTTCTTCCTTTTTGCCCCAAAATATGGGGAATTTCTGCCTTTTTGCCCCAAAATAAGAAAAATTTCTGCAATTTTGTACCAAAATAAAAGAAATTTCTGCATTTTTGCCCCAAAATAAGAAAATTTCTGCCTTTTTTCTGAAATAAGTGAAATTTCTGCAATTTTGCCTCAAAATAAGGGAAATTTCTGCAATTTTGCCCCAATGTAAAGGAAATTTCTGCAATTTTGCCCCAAAATAAGGGAAATTTCTGACTTTATGCTCCCGAAAAAACGAGATTTACTGTCTTTTTGCCCCAAAATAAGAATTTCTGCCTTTTTGCCCGAAAATTATGAGAATTTCTGCAATTTTGCTTCAAAATATGGTTAATTTCTTCTTTTTAGCCCAAAAATAAAGGGAATTTCTGCATTTTCCCCCAATATTTGGGGAATTTCTGCATTTTACCTCTAAATAAGGGGAATTTCTGCATTTTACCTCAAAATAAGAAGAATTTCTGCCTTTTGCCCCAAAATATGGGGAATTTCTGCCTTTTTGTTCCAAAATAAGGAAAATTTCTTCAATTTTGTACCATAATAAAAGAAATTTCTGATTTTTGCCCCAAAATAAGGGTAATTTCTGACTTTTTGCCCTGAAATAAATGAAATTTCTGCAATTTTGCCTAAAAATAAGTTAAATTTGTGCCTTTTTGCCCCAAAATAATGGGAATTTCTGCCTTTTGCCCCAAAATATGGGGAATTTCTGCCTGTTTCCCCGAAAATGAGAAGAATGCATACCTTTTTGCCATAAAAAAGGGAAATTTTTTCATTTTTTCTCCAAAATAAGCGAAATTTCTTCTTCTTTGCCTGTAAATAAGTGGAATTTCTGTCTTTTTCCCCCAAAACAAAGGGAATTTCTGTCTTTTTTGCCCCAAAATAAGGAGAATTTCTGACTTATTACCTTGAAATAAGTGAAATTTCTGCAATTTTGCCCCAAAATAAGTGAAATTTCTGCAATTTTGCCCCAAAATAAGGGAAATTTCTGCAATTTTGCCCCAAAATAAGTGGAATTTCTGCCTTTTGCCCCAAAATTTGGGGAATTTCTGCATTTTTGCCCAAAAATAAAAAGAATGCATACCTTTTTGCCATAAAAAAGGGAAATTTCTTCATTTTTGCTCCAAAATAAGGGGAACTTTTGCCTTTTTGCCTCTAAATAAGTGGAATTTCTGTTTTTCCTCCAAAACAAAGGGAATTTCTGTATTTTTTGCCTCAAAATAAGGAAAATTTCTGACTTATTACCCTGAAATAAGTAAAATTTCTGCAAATTTGCCCCAAAATAAGGGAAATTTTTGCCTTTTGCCCTAAAATTTGGGGAATTTGAGAATTTTACCTCAAAATGAGGGAAATTTCTGATTTTTGCACCAAAATATGGAGAATTTCTGCCTTTTTGCCCCATAATAAAGTTAATTTCTGCATTTTTGCACCAATATTAGGGGAATTTCTGCAATTTTGCTCCAAAATACGGGTCATTTCTGCCTTTTTGCCCGAAATTAATTGGAATTTCTGGCTTTTTGTCCCGAAATAAGTGTAATTTCTTCAATTTTTGCCAAAAATTAGGGTTTTCATCTTTTTGCCCCAAAATAAGGGGAATTTCTGCCATTTTGCCCTGAAATATTTGAAATTTCTGCAATTTACCCCAAAATAAGGGGAATTTCTGCCTTTTTGCCCTAAATAAAGAAAATTTCAGACTTTTTACCTGAAAATAAGAGAAATTTCTGCAATTTTGCACCAAATAAGAGAAATTTCTGTAATTTTGTTCTAAAATAAGGTAAATTCCTGCAATTTTGCCCCAAAATAAAGAAAATTTCTGAAATTTTGTCCCAAAATAAGGGGAATTTCTGATTTTTGCCCCAAAATAAAGGGAATTTCTGCCTTTTGCTCCAAAATTAGGGGAATTTCTGCAATTTTGCTCCAAAATATGGGGAATTTCTGCCTTTTTGCCCGAAAATAAAGGGAATGTTTACCTTTTTGCCATAAAAAAGGGAAATTTCTTCATTTTTGCCCCAAAATATGGGGATTTTCCGCCTTTTTGACTCAAAATAAGTGCAATTTCTGCCTTTTCCCTAAAAATAAACAAAATTTCTGTCTTTTGCACCAAAATAAGGGGAATTTCTGACATTTTGCCCGAAAATAAGGGGAATTTCAGCCTTTTTATCTCAAAATAACAGGAATTTCTTCCTTTTTGCCCCAAAATATGGGGAATTTCTGCCTTTTTGTTCCAAAATAAGGAAAATTTCTTCAATTTTGTACCATAATAAAAGAAATTTCTGATTTTTGCCCCAAAATAAGGGGAATTTCTGACTTTTTGCCCTGAAATAAATGAAATTTCTGCAATTTTGCCTAAAAATAAGTTAAATTTGTGCCTTTTTGCCCCAAAATAATGGGAATTTCTGCCTTTTGCCCCAAAATATGGCGAATTTCTGCCTGTTTCCCCGAAAATGAGAAGAATCCATACCTTTTTGCCATAAAAAAGGGAAATTTTTTCATTTTTTCTCCAAAATAAGCGAAATTTCTGCTTCTTTGCCTGTAAATAAGTGGAATTTCTGTCTTTTTCCCCAAAACAAAGGGAATTTCTGTCTTTTTTGCCCCAAAATAAGGAGAATTTCTGACTTATTACCTTGAAATAAGTGAAATTTCTGCAATTTTGCCCCAAAATAAGTGAAATTTCTGCAATTTTGCCCCAAAATAAGGGAAATTTCTGCAATTTTGCCCCAAAATAAGTGGAATTTCTGCCTTTTGCCCCAAAATTTGGGGAATTTCTGCCTTTTTGCCCAAAAATAAAAAAAATGCATACCTTTTTGCCATAAAAAAGGGAAATTTCTTCATTTTTGCTCCAAAATAAGGGGAACTTTTGCCTTTTTGCCTCTAAATAAGTGGAATTTCTGTTTTTCCCCCAAAACAAAGGGAATTTCTGTATTTTTTGCCTCAAAATCAGGAAAATTTCTGACTTATTACCCTGAAATAAGTAAAATTTCTGCAAATTTGCCCCAAAATAAGGGAAATTTTTGCCTTTTGCCCTAAAATTTGGGGAATTTGAGAATTTTACCTCAAAATGAGGGAAATTTCTGATTTTTGCACCAAAATATGGAGAATTTCTGCCTTTTTGCCCCATAATAAAGTTAATTTCTGCATTTTTGCACCAATATTAGGGGAATTTCTGCAATTTTGCTCCAAAATACGGGTCATTTCTGCCTTTTTGCCCGAAATTAATTGGAATTTCTGGCTTTTTGTCCCGAAATAAGTGTAATTTCTTCAATTTTTGCCAAAAATTAGGGTTTTCATCTTTTTGCCCCAAAATAAGGGGAATTTCTGCCATTTTGCCCTGAAATATTTGAAATTTCTGCAATTTACCCCAAAATAAGGGGAATTTCTGCCTTTTTGCCCTAAATAAAGAAAATTTCAGACTTTTTACCTGAAAATAAGAGAAATTTCTGCAATTTTGCACCAAATAAGAGAAATTTCTGTAATTTTGTTCTAAAATAAGGTAAATTCCTGCAATTTTGCCCCAAAATAAAGAAAATTTCTGAAATTTTGTCCCAAAATAAGGGGAATTTCTGATTTTTGCCCCAAAATAAAGGGAATTTCTGCCTTTTGCTCCAAAATTAGGGGAATTTCTGCAATTTTGCTCCAAAATATGGGGAATTTCTGCCTTTTTGCCCGAAAATAAAGGGAATGTTTACCTTTTTGCCATAAAAAAGGGAAATTTCTTCATTTTTGCCCCAAAATATGGGGATTTTCCGCCTTTTTGACTCAAAATAAGTGCAATTTCTGCCTTTTCCCTAAAAATAAACAAAATTTCTGTCTTTTGCACCAAAATAAGGGGAATTTCTGACATTTTGCCCGAAAATAAGGGGAATTTCAGCCTTTTTATCTCAAAATAACAGGAATTTCTTCCTTTTTGCCCCAAAATATGGGGAATTTCTGCCTTTTTGTTCCAAAATAAGGAAAATTTCTTCAATTTTGTACCATAATAAAAGAAATTTCTGATTTTTGCCCCAAAATAAGGGGAATTTCTGACTTTTTGCCCTGAAATAAATGAAATTTCTGCAATTTTGCCTAAAAATAAGTTAAATTTGTGCCTTTTTGCCCCAAAATAATGGGAATTTCTGCCTTTTGCCCCAAAATATGGCGAATTTCTGCCTGTTTCCCCGAAAATGAGAAGAATCCATACCTTTTTGCCATAAAAAAGGGAAATTTTTTCATTTTTTCTCCAAAATAAGCGAAATTTCTGCTTCTTTGCCTGTAAATAAGTGGAATTTCTGTCTTTTTCCCCAAAACAAAGGGAATTTCTGTCTTTTTTGCCCCAAAATAAGGAGAATTTCTGACTTATTACCTTGAAATAAGTGAAATTTCTGCAATTTTGCCCCAAAATAAGTGAAATTTCTGCAATTTTGCCCCAAAATAAGGGAAATTTCTGCAATTTTGCCCCAAAATAAGTGGAATTTCTGCCTTTTGCCCCAAAATTTGGGGAATTTCTGCCTTTTTGCCCAAAAATAAAAAAAATGCATACCTTTTTGCCATAAAAAAGGGAAATTTCTTCATTTTTGCTCCAAAATAAGGGGAACTTTTGCCTTTTTGCCTCTAAATAAGTGGAATTTCTGTTTTTCCCCCAAAACAAAGGGAATTTCTGTATTTTTTGCCTCAAAATCAGGAAAATTTCTGACTTATTACCCTGAAATAAGTAAAATTTCTGCAAATTTGCCCCAAAATAAGGGAAATTTTTGCCTTTTGCCCTAAAATTTGGGGAATTTGAGAATTTTACCTCAAAATGAGGGAAATTTCTGATTTTTCCACCAAAATATGGAGAATTTCTGCCTTTTTGCCCCATAATAAAGTTAATTTCTGCATTTTTGCACCAATATTAGGGGAATTTCTGCAATTTTGCTCCAAAATACGGGTCATTTCTGCCTTTTTGCCCGAAATTAATTGGAATTTCTGGCTTTTTGTCCCGAAATAAGTGTAATTTCTTCAATTTTCGCCAAAAATTAGGGTTTTCATCTTTTTGCCCCAAAATAAGGGGAATTTCTGCCATTTTGCCCTGAAATATTTGAAATTTCTGCAATTTACCCCAAAATAAGGGGAATTTCTGCCTTTTTGCCCTAAATAAAGAAAATTTCAGACTTTTTACCTGAAAATAAGAGAAATTTCTGCAATTTTGCACCAAATAAGAGAAATTTCTGTAATTTTGTTCTAAAATAAGGTAAATTCCTGCAATTTTGCCCCAAAATAAAGAAAATTTCTGAAATTTTGTCCCAAAATAAGGGGAATTTCTGATTTTTGCCCCAAAATAAAGGGAATTTCTGCCTTTTGCTCCAAAATTAGGGGAATTTCTGCAATTTTGCTCCAAAATATGGGGAATTTCTGCCTTTTTGCCCGAAAATAAAGGGAATGTTTACCTTTTTGCCATAAAAAAGGGAAATTTCTTCATTTTTGCCCCAAAATATGGGGATTTTCCGCCTTTTTGACTCAAAATAAGTGCAATTTCTGCCTTTTCCCTAAAAATAAACAAAATTTCTGTCTTTTGCACCAAAATAAGGGGAATTTCTGACATTTTGCCCGAAAATAAGGGGAATTTCAGCCTTTTTATCTCAAAATAACAGGAATTTCTTCCTTTTTGCCCCAAAATATGGGGAATTTCTGCCTTTTTGCCCCAAAATAAGAAAAATTTCTGCAATTTTGTACCAAAATAAAAGAAATTTCTGCATTTTTGCCCCAAAATAAGAAAATTTCTGCCTTTTTTCTGAAATAAGTGAAATTTCTGCAATTTTGCCTCAAAATAAGGGAAATTTCTGCAATTTTGCCCCAATGTAAAGGAAATATCTGCAATTTTGCCCCAAAATAAGGGAAATTTCTGACTTTCTGCTCCCGAAAAAACGAGATTTACTGTCTTTTTGCCCCAAAATAAGAATTTCTGCCTTTTTGTCCGAAAATTATGAGAATTTCTGCAATTTTGCTTCAAAATATGGTTAATTTCTTCTTTTTAGTCCAAAAATAAAGGGAATTTCTGCATTTTCCCCCAATATTTGGGGAATTTTTGCATTTTACCTCTAAATAAGGGGAATTTCTGCATTTTACCTCAAAATAAGAAGAATTTCTGCCTTTTGCCCCAAAATATGGGGAATTTCTGCCTTTTTGTTCCAAAATAAGGAAAATTTCTTCAATTTTGTACCATAATAAAAGAAATTTCTGATTTTTGCCCCAAAATAAGGGGAATTTCTGACTTTTTGCCCTGAAATAAATGAAATTTCTGCAATTTTGCCTAAAAATAAGTTAAATTTGTGCCTTTTTGCCCCAAAATAATGGGAATTTCTGCCTTTTGCCCCAAAATATGGCGAATTTCTGCCTGTTTCCCCGAAAATGAGAAGAATCCATACCTTTTTGCCATAAAAAAGGGAAATTTTTTCATTTTTTCTCCAAAATAAGCGAAATTTCTGCTTCTTTGCCTGTAAATAAGTGGAATTTCTGTCTTTTTCCCCAAAACAAAGGGAATTTCTGTCTTTTTTGCCCCAAAATAAGGAGAATTTCTGACTTATTACCTTGAAATAAGTGAAATTTCTGCAATTTTGCCCCAAAATAAGTGAAATTTTGCAATTTTGCCCCAAAATAAGGGAAATTTCTGCAATTTTGCCCCAAAATAAGTGGAATTTCTGCCTTTTGCCCCAAAATTTGGGGAATTTCTGCCTTTTTGCCCAAAAATAAAAAAAATGCATACCTTTTTGCCATAAAAAAGGGAAATTTCTTCATTTTTGCTCCAAAATAAGGGGAACTTTTGCCTTTTTGCTCTAAATAAGTGGAATTTCTGTTTTTCCCCCAAAACAAAGGGAATTTCTGTATTTTTTGCCTCAAAATCAGGAAAATTTCTGACTTATTACCCTGAAATAAGTAAAATTTCTGCAAATTTGCCCCAAAATAAGGGAAATTTTTGCCTTTTGCCCTAAAATTTGGGGAATTTGAGAATTTTACCTCAAAATGAGGGAAATTTCTGATTTTTCCACCAAAATATGGAGAATTTCTGCCTTTTTGCCCCATAATAAAGTTAATTTCTGCATTTTTGCACCAATATTAGGGGAATTTCTGCAATTTTGCTCCAAAATACGGGTCATTTCTGCCTTTTTGCCCGAAATTAATTGGAATTTCTGGCTTTTTGTCCCGAAATAAGTGTAATTTCTTCAATTTATGCCAAAAATTAGGGTTTTCATCTTTTTGCCCCAAAATAAGGGGAATTTCTGCCATTTTGCCCTGAAATATTTGAAATTTCTGCAATTTTACCCCAAAATAAGGGGAATTTCTGCCTTTTTGCCCCAAAATAATAGGAATTTCTCCCTTTTTGCCCAAAATAAAGAAAATTTCAGACTTTTTACCTGAAAATAAGAGAAATTTCTGCAATTTTGCACCAAATAAGAGAAATTTCTGTAATTTTGTTCTAAAATAAGGTAAATTCCTGCAATTTTGCCCCAAAATAAAGAAAAATTCTGAAATTTTGTCCCAAAATAAGGGGAATTTCTGATTTTTGCCCCAAAATAAAGGGAATTTCTGCCTTTTGCTCCAAAATTAGGGGAATTTCTGCAATTTTGCTCCAAAATATGGGGAATTTCTGCCTTTTTGCCCGAAAATAAAGGGAATGTTTACCTTTTTGCCATAAAAAAGGGAAATTTCTTCATTTTTGCCCCAAAATATGGGGATTTTCCGCCTTTTTGACTCAAAATAAGTGCAATTTCTGCCTTTTCCCTAAATATAAACAAAATTTCTGTCTTTTTGCACCAAAATAAGGGGAATTTCTGACATTTTGCCCGAAAATAAGGGGAATTTCAGCCTTTTTATCTCAAAATAACAGGAATTTCTTCCTTTTGCCCCAAAATATGGGGAATTTCTGCCTTTTTGTTCCAAAATAAGGAAAATTTCTGCAATTTTGTACCATAATAAAAGAAATTTCTGATTTTTGCCCCAAAATAAGGGGAATTTCTGACTTTTTGCCCTGAAATAAATGAAATTTCTGCAATTTTGCCTCAAAATAAGTTAAATTTCTGCAATTTTGCCCCAATGTAAAGGAAATTTCTGCCTTTTGCCCCAAAATATGGGGAATTTCTGCCTGTTTCCCCGAAAATGAGAATAATGCATAACTTTTTGCCATAAAAAAGGGAAATTTCTTCATTTTTTCTCCAAAATAAGCGAAATTTCTACTTCTTTGCCTGTAAATAAGTGGTATTTCTGTCTTTTTCCCCCAAAACAAAGGGAATTTCTGTCTTTTTTGCCCCAAAATAAGGAGAATTTCTGACTTATTACCTTGAAATAAGTGAAATTTCTGCAATTTTGCCCCAAAATAAGTGAAATTTCTGCAATTTTGCCCCAAAATAAGGGAAATTTCTGCAATTTTGCCCCAATGTAAAGGAAATTTCTGCAATTTTGCCCCAAAATAAGGGAAATTTCTGACTTTATGCTCCCGAAAAAACGAGATTTACTGTCTTTTTGCCCCAAAATAAGAATTTCTGCCTTTTTGGCCGAAAATTATGAGAATTTCTGCAATTTTGCTTCAAAATATGGTTAATTTCTTCTTTTTAGCCCAAAAATAAAGGGAATTTCTGCATTTTCCCCCAATATTTGGGGAATTTCTGCATTTTACCTCTAAATAAGGGGAATTTCTGCATTTTACCTCAAAATAAGAAGAATTTCTGCCTTTTGCCCCAAAATATGGGGAATTTCTGCCTTTTTGTTCCAAAATAAGGAAAATTTCTTCAATTTTGTACCATAATAAAAGAAATTTCTGATTTTTGCCCCAAAATAAGGGGAATTTCTGACTTTTTGCCCTGAAATAAATGAAATTTCTGCAATTTTGCCTAAAAATAAGTTAAATTTGTGCCTTTTTGCCCCAAAATAATGGGAATTTCTGCCTTTTGCCCCAAAATATGGGGAATTTCTGCCTGTTTCCCTGAAAATGAGAAGAATGCATACCTTTTTGCCATAAAAAAGGAAAATTTTTTCATTTTTTCTCCAAAATAAGCGAAATTTCTGCTTCTTTGTCTGTAAATAAGTGGAATTTCTGTCTTTTTCCCCCAAAACAAAGGGAATTTCTGTCTTTTTTGCCCCAAAATAAGGAGAATTTCTGACTTATTACCTTGAAATAAGTGAAATTTCTGCAATTTTGCCCCAAAATAAGTGAAATTTCTGCAATTTTGCCCCAAAATAAGGGAAATTTCTGCAATTTTGCCCCAAAATAAGTGGAATTTCTGCCTTTTGCCCCAAAATTTGGGGAATTTCTGCATTTTTGCCCAAAAATAAAAAGAATGCATACCTTTTTGCCATAAAAAAGGGAAATTTCTTCATTTTTGCTCCAAAATAAGGGGAACTTTTGCCTTTTTGCCTCTAAATAAGTGGAATTTCTGTTTTTCCTCCAAAACAAAGGGAATTTCTGTATTTTTTGCCTCAAAATAAGGAAAATTTCTGACTTATTACCCTGAAATAAGTAAAATTTCTGCAAATTTGCCCCAAAATAAGGGAAATTTTTGCCTTTTGCCCTAAAATTTGGGGAATTTGAGAATTTTACCTCAAAATGAGGGAAATTTCTGATTTTTGCACCAAAATATGGAGAATTTCTGCCTTTTTGCCCCATAATAAAGTTAATTTCTGCATTTTTGCACCAATATTAGGGGAATTTCTGCAATTTTGCTCCAAAATACGGGTCATTTCTGCCTTTTTGCCCGAAATTAATTGGAATTTCTGGCTTTTTGTCCCGAAATAAGTGTAATTTCTTCAATTTTCGCCAAAAATTAGGGTTTTCATCTTTTTGCCCCAAAATAAGGGGAATTTCTGCCATTTTGCCCTGAAATATTTGAAATTTCTGCAATTTACCCCAAAATAAGGGGAATTTCTGCCTTTTTGCCCGAAATAAAGAAAATTTCAGACTTTTTACCTGAAAATAAGAGAAATTTCTGCAATTTTGCACCAAATAAGAGAAATTTCTGTAATTTTGTTCTAAAATAAGGTAAATTCCTGCAATTTTGCCCCAAAATAAAGAAAATTTCTGAAATTTTGTCCCAAAATAAGGGGAATTTCTGATTTTTGCCCCAAAATAAAGGGAATTTCTGCCTTTTGCTCCAAAATTAGGGGAATTTCTGCAATTTTGCTCCAAAATATGGGGAATTTCTGCCTTTTTGCCCGAAAATAAAGGGAATGTTTAACTTTTTGCCATAAAAAAGGGAAATTTCTTCATTTTTGCCCCAAAATATGGGGATTTTCCGCCTTTTTGACTCAAAATAAGTGCAATTTCTGCCTTTTCCCTAAAAATAAACAAAATTTCTGTCTTTTGCACCAAAATAAGGGGAATTTCTGACATTTTGCCCGAAAATAAGGGGAATTTCAGCCTTTTTATCTCAAAATAACAGGAATTTCTTCCTTTTTGCCCCAAAATATGGGGAATTTCTGCCTTTTTGCCCCAAAATAAGAAAAATTTCTGCAATTTTGTACCAAAATAAAAGAAATTTCTGCATTTTTGCCCCAAAATAAGAAAATTTCTGCCTTTTTTCTGAAATAAGTGAAATTTCTGCAATTTTGCCTCAAAATAAGGGAAATTTCTGCAATTTTGCCCCAATGTAAAGGAAATATCTGCAATTTTGCCCCAAAATAAGGGAAATTTCTGACTTTCTGCTCCCGAAAAAACGAGATTTACTGTCTTTTTGCCCCAAAATAAGAATTTCTGCCTTTTTGTCCGAAAATTATGAGAATTTCTGCAATTTTGCTTCAAAATATGGTTAATTTCTTCTTTTTAGTCCAAAAATAAAGGGAATTTCTGCATTTTCCCCCAATATTTGGGGAATTTTTGCATTTTACCTCTAAATAAGGGGAATTTCTGCATTTTACCTCAAAATAAGAAGAATTTCTGCCTTTTGCCCCAAAATATGGGGAATTTCTGCCTTTTTGTTCCAAAATAAGGAAAATTTCTTCAATTTTGTACCATAATAAAAGAAATTTCTGATTTTTGCCCCAAAATAAGGGGAATTTCTGACTTTTTGCCCTGAAATAAATGAAATTTCTGCAATTTTGCCTAAAAATAAGTTAAATTTGTGCCTTTTTGCCCCAAAATAATGGGAATTTCTGCCTTTTGCCCCAAAATATGGCGAATTTCTGCCTGTTTCCCCGAAAATGAGAAGAATCCATACCTTTTTGCCATAAAAAAGGGAAATTTTTTCATTTTTTCTCCAAAATAAGCGAAATTTCTGCTTCTTTGCCTGTAAATAAGTGGAATTTCTGTCTTTTTCCCCAAAACAAAGGGAATTTCTGTCTTTTTTGCCCCAAAATAAGGAGAATTTCTGACTTATTACCTTGAAATAAGTGAAATTTCTGCAATTTTGCCCCAAAATAAGTGAAATTTCTGCAATTTTGCCCCAAAATAAGGGAAATTTCTGCAATTTTGCCCCAAAATAAGTGGAATTTCTGCCTTTTGCCCCAAAATTTGGGGAATTTCTGCCTTTTTGCCCAAAAATAAAAAAAATGCATACCTTTTTGCCATAAAAAAGGGAAATTTCTTCATTTTTGCTCCAAAATAAGGGGAACTTTTGCCTTTTTGCCTCTAAATAAGTGGAATTTCTGTTTTTCCCCCAAAACAAAGGGAATTTCTGTATTTTTTGCCTCAAAATCAGGAAAATTTCTGACTTATTACCCTGAAATAAGTAAAATTTCTGCAAATTTGCCCCAAAATAAGGGAAATTTTTGCCTTTTGCCCTAAAATTTGGGGAATTTGAGAATTTTACCTCAAAATGAGGGAAATTTCTGATTTTTGCACCAAAATATGGAGAATTTCTGCCTTTTTGCCCCATAATAAAGTTAATTTCTGCATTTTTGCACCAATATTAGGGGAATTTCTGCAATTTTGCTCCAAAATACGGGTCATTTCTGCCTTTTTGCCCGAAATTAATTGGAATTTCTGGCTTTTTGTCCCGAAATAAGTGTAATTTCTTCAATTTTCGCCAAAAATTAGGGTTTTCATCTTTTTGCCCCAAAATAAGGGGAATTTCTGCCATTTTGCCCTGAAATATTTGAAATTTCTGCAATTTACCCCAAAATAAGGGGAATTTCTGCCTTTTTGCCCGAAATAAAGAAAATTTCAGACTTTTTACCTGAAAATAAGAGAAATTTCTGCAATTTTGCACCAAATAAGAGAAATTTCTGTAATTTTGTTCTAAAATAAGGTAAATTCCTGCAATTTTGCCCCAAAATAAAGAAAATTTCTGAAATTTTGTCCCAAAATAAGGGGAATTTCTGATTTTTGCCCCAAAATAAAGGGAATTTCTGCCTTTTGCTCCAAAATTAGGGGAATTTCTGCAATTTTGCTCCAAAATATGGGGAATTTCTGCCTTTTTGCCCGAAAATAAAGGGAATGTTTACCTTTTTGCCATAAAAAAGGGAAATTTCTTCATTTTTGCCCCAAAATATGGGGATTTTCCGCCTTTTTGACTCAAAATAAGTGCAATTTCTGCCTTTTCCCTAAAAATAAACAAAATTTCTGTCTTTTTGCACCAAAATAAGGGGAATTTCTGACATTTTGCCCGAAAATAAGGGGAATTTCAGCCTTTTTATCTCAAAATAACAGGAATTTCTTCCTTTTTGCCCCAAAATATGGGGAATTTCTGCCTTTTTGCCCCAAAATAAGAAAAATTTCTGCAATTTTGTACCAAAATAAAAGAAATTTCTGCGTTTTTGCCCCAAAATAAGAAAATTTCTGCCTTTTTTCTGAAATAAGTGAAATTTCTGCAATTTTGCCTCAAAATAAGGGAAATTTCTGCAATTTTGCCCCAATGTAAAGGAAATATCTGCAATTTTGCCCCAAAATAAGGGAAATTTCTGACTTTATGCTCCCGAAAAAACGAGATTTACTGTCTTTTTGCCCCAAAATAAGAATTTCTGCCTTTTTGTCCGAAAATTATGAGAATTTCTGCAATTTTGCTTCAAAATATGGTTAATTTCTTCTTTTTAGTCCAAAAATAAAGGGAATTTCTGCATTTTCCCCCAATATTTGGGGAATTTTTGCATTTTACCTCTAAATAAGGGGAATTTCTGCATTTTACCTCAAAATAAGAAGAATTTCTGCCTTTTGCCCCAAAATATGGGGAATTTCTGCCTTTTTGTTCCAAAATAAGGAAAATTTCTTCAATTTTGTACCATAATAAAAGAAATTTCTGATTTTTGCCCCAAAATAAGGGGAATTTCTGACTTTTTGCCCTGAAATAAATGAAATTTCTGCAATTTTGCCTAAAAATAAGTTAAATTTGTGCCTTTTTGCCCCAAAATAATGGGAATTTCTGCCTTTTTCCCCAAAATATGGCGAATTTCTGCCTGTTTCCCCGAAAATGAGAAGAATCCATGCCTTTTTGCCATAAAAAAGGGAAATTTTTTCATTTTTTCTCCAAAATAAGCGAAATTTCTGCTTCTTTGCCTGTAAATAAGTGGAATTTCTGTCTTTTTCCCCAAAACAAAGGGAATTTCTGTCTTTTTTGCCCCAAAATAAGGAGAATTTCTGACTTATTACCTTGAAATAAGTGAAATTTCTGCAATTTTGCCCCAAAATAAGTGAAATTTCTGCAATTTTGCCCCAAAATAAGGGAAATTTCTGCAATTTTGCCCCAAAATAAGTGGAATTTCTGCCTTTTGCCCCAAAATTTGGGGAATTTCTGCCTTTTTGCCCAAAAATAAAAAAAATGCATACCTTTTTGCCATAAAAAAGGGAAATTTCTTCATTTTTGCTCCAAAATAAGGGGAACTTTTGCCTTTTTGCCTCTAAATAAGTGGAATTTCTGTTTTTCCCCCAAAACAAAGGGAATTTCTGTATTTTTTGCCTCAAAATCAGGAAAATTTCTGACTTATTACCCTGAAATAAGTAAAATTTCTGCAAATTTGCCCCAAAATAAGGGAAATTTTTGCCTTTTGCCCTAAAATTTGGGGAATTTGAGAATTTTACCTCAAAATGAGGGAAATTTCTGATTTTTGCACCAAAATATGGAGAATTTCTGCCTTTTTGCCCCATAATAAAGTTAATTTCTGCATTTTTGCACCAATATTAGGGGAATTTCTGCAATTTTGCTCCAAAATACGGGTCATTTCTGCCTTTTTGCCCGAAATTAATTGGAATTTCTGGCTTTTTCTCCCGAAATAAGTGTAATTTCTTCAATTTTCGCCAAAAATTAGGGTTTTCATCTTTTTGCCCCAAAATAAGGGGAATTTCTGCCATTTTGCCCTGAAATATTTGAAATTTCTGCAATATTACCCCAAAATAAGGGGAATTTCTGCCTTTTTGCCCCAAAATAAAAGGAATTTCTCCCTTTTTGCCCAAAATAAAGAAAATTTCAGACTTTTTACCTGAAAATAAGAGAAATTTCTGCAATTTTGCACCAAATAAGAGAAATTTCTGTAATTTTGTTCTAAAATAAGGTAAATTCCTGCAATTTTGCCCCAAAATAAAGAAAAATTCTGAAATTTTGTCCCAAAATAAGGGGAATTTCTGATTTTTGCCCCAAAATAAAGGGAATTTCTGCCTTTTGCTCCAAAATTAGGGGAATTTCTGCAATTTTGCTCCAAAATATGGGGAATTTCTGCCTTTTTGCCCGAAAATAAAGGGAATGTTTACCTTTTTGCCATAAAAAAGGGAAATTTCTTCATTTTTGCCCCAAAATATGGGGATTTTCCGCCTTTTTGACTCAAAATAAGTGCAATTTCTGCCTTTTCCCTAAAAATAAACAAAATTTCTGTCTTTTTGCACCAAAATAAGGGGAATTTCTGACATTTTGCCCGAAAATAAGGGGAATTTCAGCCTTTTTATCTCAAAATAACAGGAATTTCTTCCTTTTGCCCCAAAATATGGGGAATTTCTGCCTTTTTGTTCCAAAATAAGGAAAATTTCTGCAATTTTGTACCATAATAAAAGAAATTTCCTATTTTTGCCCCAAAATAAGGGGAATTTCTGACTTTTTGCCCTGAAATAAATGAAATTTCTGCAATTTTGCCTCAAAATAAGTTAAATTTCTGCAATTTTGCCCCAATGTAAAGGAAATTTCTGCCTTTTGCCCCAAAATATGGGGAATTTCTGCCTGTTTCCCCGAAAATGAGAATAATGCATACCTTTTTGACATAAAAAAGGGAAATTTCTTCATTTTTTCTCCAAAATAAGCGAAATTTCTACTTCTTTGCCTGTAAATAAGTGGTATTTCTGTCTTTTTCCCCCAAAACAAAGGGAATTTCTGTCTTTTTTGCCCCAAAATAAGGAGAATTTCTGACTTATTACCTTGAAATAAGTGAAATTTCTGCAATTTTGCCCCAAAATAAGTGAAATTTCTGCAATTTTGCCCCAAAATAAGGGAAATTTCTGACTTTATGCTCCCGAAAAAACGAGATTTACTGTCTTTTTGCCCCAAAATAAGAATTTCTGCCTTTTTGCCCGAAAATTATGAGAATTTCTGCAATTTTGCTTCAAAATATGGTTAATTTCTTCTTTTTAGCCCAAAAATAAAGGGAATTTCTGCATTTTCCCCCAATATTTGGGGAATTTCTGCATTTTACCTCTAAATAAGGGGAATTTCTGCATTTTACCTCAAAATAAGAAGAATTTCTGCCTTTTGCCCCAAAATATGGGGAATTTCTGCCTTTTTGTTCCAAAATAAGGAAAATTTCTTCAATTTTGTACCATAATAAAAGAAATTTCTGATTTTTGCCCCAAAATAAGGGTAATTTCTGACTTTTTGCCCTGAAATAAATGAAATTTCTGCAATTTTGCCTAAAAATAAGTTAAATTTGTGCCTTTTTGCCCCAAAATAATGGGAATTTCTGCCTTTTGCCCCAAAATATGGGGAATTTCTGCCTTTTTGCCCGAAAATAAAGGGAATGTTTACCTTTTTGCCATAAAAAAGGGAAATTTCTTCATTTTTGACCCAAAATATGGGGATTTTCCGCCTTTTTGACTCAAAATAAATGCAATTTCTGCCTTTTCCCTAAAAATAAACAAAATTTCTGTCTTTTTGCACCAAAATAAGGGGAATTTCTGACATTTTGCCCGAAAATAAGGGGAATTTCAGCCTTTTTATCTCAAAATAACAGGAATTTCTTCCTTTTTGCCCCAAAATATGGGGAATTTCTGCCTTTTTGCCCCAAAATAAGAAAAATTTCTGCAATTTTGTACCAAAATAAAAGAAATTTCTGCATTTTTGCCCCAAAATAAGAAAATTTCTGCCTTTTATCTGAAATAAGTGAAATTTCTGCAATTTTGCCTCAAAATAAGGGAAATTTCTGCAATTTTGCCCCAATGTAAAGGAAATTTCTGCAATTTTGCCCCAAAATAAGGGAAATTTCTGACTTTATGCTCACGAAAAAACGAGATTTACTGTCTTTTTGCCCCAAAATAAGAATTTCTGCCTTTTTGCCCGAAAATTATGAGAATTTCTGCAATTTTGCTTCAAAATATGGTTAATTTCTTCTTTTTAGCCCAAAAATAAAGGGAATTTCTGCATTTTCCCCCAATATTTGGGGAATTTCTGCATTTTACCTCTAAATAAGGGGAATTTCTGCATTTTACCTCAAAATAAGAAGAATTTCTGCCTTTTGCCCCAAAATATGGGGAATTTCTGCCTTTTTGTTCCAAAATAAGGAAAATTTCTTCAATTTTGTACCATAATAAAAGAAATTTCTGATTTTTGCCCCAAAATAAGGGTAATTTCTGACTTTTTGCCCTGAAATAAATGAAATTTCTGCAATTTTGCCTAAAAATAAATTAAATTTGTGCCTTTTTGCCCCAAAATAATGGGAATTTCTGCCTTTTGCCCCAAAATATGGGGAATTTCTGCCTTTTTGCCCGAAAATAAAGGGAATGTTTACCTTTTTGCCATAAAAAAGGGAAATTTCTTCATTTTTGCCCCAAAATATGGGGATTTTCCGCCTTTTTGACTCAAAATAAATGCAATTTCTGCCTTTTCCCTAAAAATAAACAAAATTTCTGTCTTTTTGCACCAAAATAAGGGGAATTTCTGACATTTTGCCCGAAAATAAGGGGAATTTCAGCCTTTTTATCTCAAAATAACAGGAATTTCTTCCTTTTTGCCCCAAAATATGGGGAATTTCTGCCTTTTTGCCCCAAAATAAAAAAAATTTCTGCAATTTTGTACCAAAATAAAAGAAATTTCTGCATTTTTGCCCCAAAATAAGAAAATTTCTGCCTTTTATCTGAAATAAGTGAAATTTCTGCAATTTTGCCTCAAAATAAGGGAAATTTCTGCAATTTTGCCCCAATGTAAAGGAAATTTCTGCAATTTTGCCCCAAAATAAGGGAAATTTCTGACTTTATGCTCACGAAAAAACGAGATTTACTGTCTTTTTGCCCCAAAATAAGAATTTCTGCCTTTTTGCCCGAAAATTATGAGAATTTCTGCAATTTTGCTTCAAAATATGGTTAATTTCTTCTTTTTAGCCCAAAAATAAAGGGAATATCTGCATTTTCCCCCAATATTTGGGGAATTTCTGCATTTTACCTCTAAATAAGGGGAATTTCTGCATTTTACCTCAAAATAAGAAGAATTTCTGCCTTTTGCCCCAAAATATGGGGAATTTCTGCCTTTTTGTTCCAAAATAAGGAAAATTTCTTCAATTTTGTACCATAATAAAAGAACTTTCTGATTTTTGCCCCAAAATAAGGGTAATTTCTGACTTTTTGCCCTGAAATAAATGAAATTTCTGCAATTTTGCTTAAAAATAAGTTAAATTTGTGCCTTTTTGCCCCAAAATAATGGGAATTTCTGCCTTTTGCCCCAAAATATGGGGAATTTCTGCCTGTTTCCCCGAAAATGAGAAGAATGCATACCTTTTTGCCATAAAAAAGGGAAATTTCTTCATTTTTTCTCCAAAATAAGCGAAATTTCTACTTCTTTGCCTGTAAATAAGTGGTATTTCTGTCTTTTTCCCCCAAAACAAAGGGAATTTCTGTCTTTTTTGCCCCAAAATAAGGAGAATTTCTGACTTATTACCTTGAAATAAGTGAAATTTCTGCAATTTTGCCCCAAAATAAGTGAAATTTCTGCAATTTTGCCCCAAAATAAGAGAAATTTCTGCAATTTTGCCCCAAAATAAGTGGAATTTCTGCCTTTTACCCCAAAATTTGGGGAATTTCTGCTTTTTTGCCCAAAAATAAAAAGAATGCATACCTTTTTGCCATAAAAAAGAAAAATTTCTTCATTTTTGCTCCAAAATAAGGGGAACTTTTGCCTTTTTGCCTCTAAATAAGTGGAATTTCTGTTTTTCCCCCAAAACAAAGGGAATTTCTGTATTTTTTGCCTCAAAATCAGAAAAATTTCTGACTTATTACCCTGAAATAAGTGAAATTTCTGCAAATTTGCCCCAAAATAAGGGAAATTTTTGCCTTTTGCCCTAAAATTTGGGGAATTTGAGAATTTTACTTCAAAATAAGGGAAATTTCTGATTTTTGCACCAAAATATGGAGAATTTCTGAATTTTGCCCCATAATAAAGGGAATTTCTGAATTTTTGCACCAATATTAAAGGAATTTCTGCAATTTTGCTCCAAATATGGGTCATTTCTGCCTTTTTGCCTGAAATTAAATGGAATTTCTGGCTTTTTGTCCCGAAATAAGTGAAATTTCTTCAATTTTCGCCAAAAATTAGGGATTTCATTTTTTGCTCCAAAATAAGTGGAATTTCTGCCATTTTGCCCTGAAATATTTGAAATTTCTGCAATTTTACCCCAAAATAAGGGGAATTTCTGCCTTTTTGCCCCAAAAAATAATGTGAATTTCAACCTTATTACCTCAAAATAAAGGAAATTTCTGCCTTTTTGCCACAAAATATACGGAATTTCTGCCTTTTTGCCACAAAATAAGGAAAATTTCTGCAATTTTGCCCCAAAATTAGAGGAATTTCTTACTTTTTGCCCAAAATAAAGGAAATTTCAGACTTTTTACCTGAAAATAAGAGAAATTTCTGCAATTTTGCCCCAAATAAGAGAAATTTCTGCAATTATGTTCCAAAACAAGGTAAATTCCTGCAATTTTGCTCCAAAATAAAGAAAATTTCTGGAATTTAGCCCCAAAGTAAGGGGAATTTCTGATTTTTGCCCCAAAATATAGGGAATTTCTGACTTTTGCCCCAAAATTAGGGGAAGTTCTGCAATTTTGCTCCAAAATATGGGGAATTTCTGCCTTTTTGCCCGAAAATAAAGGGAATGTTTACCTTTTTGCCATAAAAAAGGGAAATTTCTTCATTTTTGCCCCAAAATATGGGGATTTTCCACCTTTTTGACTCAAAATAAGTGCAATTACTGCCTTTTCCCTAAAAATAAACAAAATTTCTGTTTTTTGCACCAAAATAAGGGGAATTTCTGACATTTTGCCCGAAAATAAGGGGAATTTCAGCCTTTTTATCTCAAAATAACAGGAATTTCTTCCTTTTGCCCCAAAATATGGGGAATTTCTGCCTTTTTGCCCCAAAATAAGAAAAATTTCTGCAATTTTGTACCAAAATAAAAGAAATTTCTGCATTTTTGCCCCAAAATAAGAAAATTTCTGCCTTTTTTCTGAAATAAGTGAAATTTCTGCAATTTTGCCTCAAAATAAGGGAAATTTCTGCAATTTTGCCACAATGTAAAGGAAATATCTGCAATTTTGCCCCAAAATAAGGGAAATTTCTGACTTTATGCTCCCGAAAAAACGAGATTTACTGTCTTTTTGCCCCAAAATAAGAATTTCTGCCTTTTTGTCCGAAAATTATGAGAATTTCTGCAATTTTGCTTCAAAATATGGTTAATTTCTTCTTTTTAGCCCAAAAATAAAGGGAATTTCTGCATTTTCCCCCAATATTTGGGGAATTTTTGCATTTTACCTCTAAATAAGGGGAATTTCTGCATTTTACCTCAAAATAAGAAGAATTTCTGCCTTTTGCCCCAAAATATGGGGAATTTCTGCCTTTTTGTTCCAAAATAAGGAAAATTTCTTCAATTTTGTACCATAATAAAAGAAATTTCTGATTTTTGCCCCAAAATAAGGGGAATTTCTGACTTTTTGCCCTGAAATAAATGAAATTTCAGCAATTTTGCCTAAAAATAAGTTAAATTTGTGCCTTTTTGCCCCAAAATAATGGGAATTTCTGCCTTTTGCCCCAAAATATGGGGAATTTCTGCCTGTTTCCCCGAAAATGAGAAGAATGCATACCTTTTTGCCATAAAAAAGGGAAATTTTTTCATTTTTTCTCCAAAATAAGTGAAATTTCTGCTTCTTTGCCTGTAAATAGGTGGAATTTCTGTCTTTTTCCCCCAAAACAAAGGGAATTTCTGTCTTTTTTGCCCCAAAATAAGGAGAATTTCTGACTTTTTACCTTGAAATAAGTGAAATTTCTGCAATTTTGCCCCAAAATAAGTGAAATTTCTGCAATTTTGCCCCAAAATAAGGGAAATTTCTGCAATTTTGCCCCAAAATAAGTGGAATTTCTGCCTTTTGCCCCAAAATTTGGGGAATTTCTGCCTTTTTGCCCAAAAATAAAAAAAATGCATACCTTTTTGCCATAAAAAAGGGAAATTTCTTCATTTTTGCTCCAAAATAAGGGGAACTTTTGCCTTTTTGCCTCTAAATAAGTGGAATTTCTGTTTTTCCCCCAAAACAAAGGGAATTTCTGTATTTTTTGCCTCAAAATCAGGAAAATTTCTGACTTATTACCCTGAAATAAGTAAAATTTCTGCAAATTTGCCCCAAAATAAGGGAAATTTTTGCCTTTTGCCCTAAAATTTGGGGAATTTGAGAATTTTACCTCAAAATGAGGGAAATTTCTGATTTTTGCACCAAAATATGGAGAATTTCTGCCTTTTTGCCCCATAATAAAGTTAATTTCTGCATTTTTGCACCAATATTAGGGGAATTTCTGCAATTTTGCTCCAAAATACGGGTCATTTCTGCCTTTTTGCCCGAAATTAATTGGAATTTCTGGCTTTTTGTCCCGAAATAAGTGTAATTTCTTCAATTTATGCCAAAAATTAGGGTTTTCATCTTTTTGCCCCAAAATAAGGAGAATTTCTGCCATTTTGCCCTGAAATATTTGAAATTTCTGCAATTTTACCCCAAAATAAGGGGAATTTCTCCCTTTTTGCCCCAAAATAATAGGAATTTCTCCCTTTTTGCCCAAAATAAAGAAAATTTCAGACTTTTTACCTGAAAATAAGAGAAATTTCTGCAATTTTGCACCAAATAAGAGAAATTTCTGTAATTTTGTTCTAAAATAAGGTAAATTCCTGCAATTTTGCCCCAAAATAAAGAAAATTTCTGAAATTTTGTCCCAAAATAAGGGGAATTTCTGATTTTTGCCCCAAAGTAAAGGGAATTTCTGCCTTTTGCTCCAAAATTAGGGGAATTTCTGCAATTTTGCTCCAAAATATGGGGAATTTCTGCCTTTTTGCCCGAAAATAAAGGGAATGTTTACCTTTTTGCCATAAAAAAGGGAAATTTCTTCATTTTTGCCCCAAAATATGGGGATTTTCCGCCTTTTTGACTCAAAATAAGTGCAATTTCTGCCTTTTCCCTAAAAATAAAACAAAATTTCTGTCTTTTTGCACCAAAATAAGGGGAATTTCTGACATTTTGCCCGAAAATAAGGGGAATTTCAGCCTTTTTATCTCAAAATAACAGGAATTTCTTCCTTTTTGCCCCAAAATATGGGGAATTTCTGCCTTTTTGTTCCAAAATAAGGAAAATTTCTGCAATTTTGTACCATAATAAAAGAAATTTCTGATTTTTGCCCCAAAATAAGGGGAATTTCTGACTTTTTGCCCTGAAATAAATGAAATTTCTGCAATTTTGCCTCAAAATAAGTTAAATTTCTGCAATTTTGCCCCAATGTAAAGGAAATTTCTGCCTTTTGCCCCAAAATATGGGGAATTTCTGCCTGTTTCCCCGAAAATGAGAATAATGCATACCTTTTTGCCATAAAAAAGGGAAATTTCTTCATTTTTTCTCCAAAATAAGCGAAATTTCTACTTCTTTGCCTGTAAATAAGTGGTATTTCTGTTTTTTTCCCCCAAAACAAAGGGAATTTCTGTCTTTTTTGCCCCAAAATAAGGAGAATTTCTGACTTATTACCTTGAAATAAGTGAAATTTCTGCAATTTTGCCCCAAAATAAGTGAAATTTCTGCAATTTTGCCCCAAAATAAGGGAAATTTCTGACTTTATGCTCCCGAAAAAACGAGATTTACGGTCTTTTTGCCCCAAAATAAGAATTTCTGCCTTTTTGCCCGAAAATTATGAGAATTTCTGCAATTTTGCTTCAAAATATGGTTAATTTCTTCTTTTTAGCCCAAAAATAAAGGGAATTTCTGCATTTTCCCCCAATATTTGGGGAATTTCTGCATTTTACCTCTAAATAAGGGGAATTTCTGCATTTTACCTCAAAATAAGAAGAATTTCTGCCTTTTGCCACAAAATATGGGGAATTTCTGCCTTTTTGTTCCAAAATAAGGAAAATTTCTTCAATTTTGTACCATAATAAAAGAAATTTCTGATTTTTGCCCCAAAATAAGGGTAATTTCTGACTTTTTGCACTGAAATAAATGAAATTTCTGCAATTTTGCCTAAAAATAAGTTAAATTTGTGCCTTTTTGCCCCAAAATAATGGGAATTTCTGCCTTTTGCCCCAAAATATGGGGAATTTCTGCCTTTTTGCCCGAAAATAAAGGGAATGTTTACCTTTTTGCCATAAAAAAGGGAAATTTCTTCATTTTTGCCCCAAAATATGGGGATTTTCTGCCTTTTTGACTCAAAATAAGTGCAATTTCTGCCTTTTCCCTAAAAATAAACAAAATTTCTGTCTTTTTGCACCAAAATAAGGGGAATTTCTGACATTTTGCCCGAAAATAAGGGGAATTTCAGCCTTTTTATCTCAAAATAACAGGAATGTCTTCCTTTTTGCCCCAAAATATGGGGAATTTCTGCCTTTTTGCCCCAAAATAAGAAAAATTTCTGCAATTTTGTACCAAAATAAAAGAAATTTCTGCATTTTTGCCCCAAAATAAGAAAATTTCTGCCTTTTTTCTGAAATAAGTGAAATTTCTGCAATTTTGCCTCAAAATAAGGGAAATTTCTGCAATTTTGCCCCAATGTAAAGGAAATTTCTGCAATTTTGCCCCAAAATAAGGGAAATTTCTGACTTTATGCTCCCGAAAAAACGAGATTTACTGTCTTTTTGCCCCAAAATAAGAATTTCTGCCTTTTTGCCCGAAAATTATGAGAATTTCTGCAATTTTGCTTCAAAATATGGTTAATTTCTTCTTTTTAGCCCAAAAATAAAGGGAATTTCTGCATTTTCCCCCAATATTTGGGGAATTTCTGCATTTTACCTCTAAATAAGGGGAATTTCTGCATTTTACCTCAAAATAAGAAGAATTTCTGCCTTTTGCCCCAAAATATAGGGAATTTCTGCCTTTTTGTTCCAAAATAAGGAAAATTTCTTCAATTTTGTACCATAATAAAAGAAATTTCTGATTTTTGCCCCAAAATAAGGGTAATTTCTGACTTTTTGCCCTGAAATAAATGAAATTTCTGCAATTTTACCTAAAAATAAGTTAAATTTGTGCCTTTTTGCCCCAAAATAATGGGAATTTCTGCCTTTTGCCCCAAAATATGGGGAATTTCTGCCTGTTTCCCCGAAAATGAGAAGAATGCATACCTTTTTGCCATAAAAAAGGGAAATTTCTTCATTTTTTCTCCAAAATAAGCGAAATTTCTACTTCTTTGCCTGTAAATAAGTGGTATTTCTGTCTTTTTCCCCCAAAACAAAGGGAATTTCTGTCTTTTTTGCCCCAAAATAAGGAGAATTTCTGACTTATTACCTTGAAATAAGTGAAATTTCTGCAATTTTGCCCCAAAATAAGTGAAATTTCTGCAATTTTGCCCCAAAATAAGAGAAATTTCTGCAATTTTGCCCCAAAATAAGTGGAATTTCTGCCTTTTACCCCAAAATTTGGGGAATTTCTGCTTTTTTGCCCAAAAATAAAAAGAATGCATACCTTTTTGCCATAAAAAAGAAAAATTTCTTCATTTTTGCTCCAAAATAAGGGGAACTTTTGCCTTTTTGCCTCTAAATAAGTGGAATTTCTGTTTTTCCCCCAAAACAAAGGGAATTTCTGTATTTTTTGCCTCAAAATCAGAAAAATTTCTGACTTATTACCCTGAAATAAGTGAAATTTCTGCAAATTTGCCCCAAAATAAGGGAAATTTTTGCCTTTTGCCCTAAAATTTGGGGAATTTGAGAATTTTACTTCAAAATAAGGGAAATTTCTGATTTTTGCACCAAAATATGGAGAATTTCTGAATTTTGCCCCATAATAAAGGGAATTTCTGCATTTTTGCACCAATATTAAAGGAATTTCTGCAATTTTGCTCCAAATATGGGTCATTTCTGCCTCTTTGCCTGAAATTAAATGGAATTTCTGGCTTTTTGTCCCGAAATAAGTGAAATTTCTTCAATTTTCGCCAAAAATTAGAGATTTCATTTTTTGCTCCAAAATAAGTGGAATTTCTGCCATTTTGCCCTGAAATATTTGAAATTTCTGCAATTTTACCCCAAATTAAGGGGAATTTCTGCCTTTTTGCCCCAAAAAATAATGTGAATTTCAACCTTATTACCTCAAAATAAAGGAAATTTCTGCCTTTTTGCCACAAAATATACGGAATTTCTGCCTTTTTGCCACAAAATAAGGAAAATTTCTGCAATTTTGCCCCAAAATAAGAGGAATTTCTTACTTTTTGCCCAAAATAAAGGAAATTTCAGACTTTTTACCTGAAAATAAGAGAAATTTCTGCAATTTTGCCCCAAATAAGAGAAATTTCTGCAATTATGTTCCAAAACAAGGTAAATTCCTGCAATTTTGCTCCAAAATAAAGAAAATTTCTGGAATTTAGCCCCAAAGTAAGGGGAATTTCTGATTTTTGCCCCAAAATATAGGGAATTTCTGACTTTTGCCCCAAAATTAGGGGAAGTTCTGCAATTTTGCTCCAAAATATGGGGAATTTCTGCCTTTTTGCCCGAAAATAAAGGGAATGTTTACCTTTTTGCCATAAAAAATGGAAATTTCTTCATTTTTGCCCCAAAATATGGGGATTTTCTGCCTTTTTGACTCAAAATAAGTGCAATTACTGCCTTTTCCCTAAAAATAAAACAAAATTTCTGTCTTTTTGCACCAAAATAAGGGGAATTTCTGACATTTTGCCCGAAAATAAGGGGAATTTCAGCCTTTTTATCTCAAAATAACAGGAATTTCTTCCTTTTTGCCCCAAAATATGGGGAATTTCTGCCTTTTTGCCCCAAAATAAGAAAAATTTCTGCAATTTTGTACCAAAATAAAAGAAATTTCTGCATTTTTGCCCCAAAATAAGAAAATTTCTGCCTTTTTTCTGAAATAAGTGAAATTTCTGCAATTTTGCCTCAAAATAAGGGAAATTTCTGCAATTTTGCCCCAATGTAAAGGAAATATCTGCAATTTTGCCCCAAAATAAGGGAAATTTCTGACTTTATGCTCCCGAAAAAACGAGATTTACTGTCTTTTTGCCCCAAAATAAGAATTTCTGCCTTTTTGTCCGAAAATTATGAGAATTTCTGCAATTTTGCTTCAAAATATGGTTAATTTCTTCCTTTTAGCCCAAAAATAAAGAGAATTTCTGCATTTTTCCCCAATATTTGGGGAATTTCTGCATTTTACCTCAAAATAGAAAGAATTTCTGCCTTTTGCCCCAAAATATGGGGAATTTCTGCCTTTTTGTTCTAAAATAAGGAAAATTTCTTCAGTTTGTACCATAATAAAAGAAATTTCTGCTTTTTGCCCCAAAATAATGGGAATTTCTGACTTTTTGCCTTGAAATAAATGAAATTTCTGCAATTTTGCCCAAAAATAAGTTAAATTTGTGCCTTTTGCCCCAAAATAATGGGAATTTCTGCCTTTTGCCCCAAAATATGGGAAATTTCTGCGTGTTTCTCCGAAAATAAGAAGAATGCATACCTTTTTGCCATAAAAAAGGGAAATTTCTTCATTTTTGCTCCAAAATAAGCGAAATTTTTGCTTCTTTGCCTCTAAATAAGTGGAATTTCTGTCTTTTTCCCCCAAAACAAAGGGAATTCCTGTCTTTTTTGCACCAAAATAAAGAAAATTTCTGACTTATTACCTTGAAATAAGTGAAATTTCTGCAATTTTGCCCCAATATAAGGAAAATTTCTACCTTTTTGCCCCAAAATAAGGGGAATTTAAGCCTTTTTACCTCAAAATATAAGGAATTTCTGAATTTAGCACAAAATATTAGGAATTTCTGCCTTTTTACCCCAAAATAAGGAAAATTTCTGCCTTTTTTCCCTGAAACAAGTGAAATTTCTGCAATTTTTCCCCAAAATAAGTGAAATTTCTGCAATTTTGCCCCAAAATAAGGGAAATTTCTGGAATTTTGCCCATAAATAAGTGGACTTTCTGAGTTTTGCCCCAAAATATTAAGAATTTCTGCCTTTTTGCCCCACAATTAGTGAAATTTCTGCAATTTTGCCCTAAAATAAGGGAAATTTCTGCAATTTTGCCCCAATATAAGGGAAATTTCTACCTTTTTGCCCCCAAATAAGGGGAATTTCAGCCTTTTTACCTCAAAATATAAGGAATTTCTGAATTTTGGCACAAAATATTAGAAATTTCTGCGTTTTTGCCCCAAAATAAGTGAAATTTCTGCAATTTTGCCCCAAAATAAGGGAAATTTCTAGAATTTTGCCCCAAAATAAGTGGAATTTCTGAGTTTTGCCCCAAAATATTGAGAATTTCTGCCTTTTTGCCCCACAATGAGTGAAATTTCTGCAATTTTGCCCTAAAAAAAAAGAAATTTCTGCAATTTTTCTCCATAATAAGGGAAATTTCTGCTATTTTGCCTTCAAGTAAAGGGAATTTCTGTTTTTTTTCCACACAATTAGGGAAATTTCTGCAATTTTGTCCCAAAATAAGGGAAATTTCTGCTTTTTGCCCCAAAATAATGGGAATTTCTGCCTTTTTGTTCGAAAATAAGAAGAATGCATACCTTTTTGCCATAAAAAAGGAAAATTTCTTCATTTTTGCTCCAAAATAAGGGGAACTTTTGCCTTTTTCCCTCTAAATAAGTGGAATATCTGTCTTTTTCCCCTAAAACAAATGGAATTTCTGTCTTTTTTGCCCCAAAATAAGGAAAATTTCTTACTTATTACCCTCATATAAGTGAAATTTCTGCAAATTTGCCCCAAAATAAGGGAAATTTTTGCCTTTTGGCCCAAAATATGGAAAATTTCATCATTTTACCTCAAAATAAAGGAAATTTCTGATTTTTGCACCAAAATATGGACAATTTCTGCCTTTTTGCCCCAAAATAAAGGGAATTTCTGCATTTTTGCACCAATATTAGGGGAATTTCTGCAATTTTGCTCCAAAATTCGGGTCATTTCTTCCTTTTTGCCCGAAATTAATTGGAATTTCTGCCTTTTTTTCCCGAAATAAGTGAAATTTCTTCAATTTTAGCCAAAAATTAGGAATTTCATTTTTTTGCCCCAAAATAAGGGGAATTTCTGCCTTTTTGCCTGAAAATAAGAGGAATGCATACCTTTTTGCCATAAAAAAGAGAAATTTCTTCATTTTTGCTCCAAAATAACGAAATTTCTTCTTTTTTGCCTCTAAATAAGTGGAATTTCTGACTTTTTTCCCAAAACAAAGAGAATTTCTGTCTTTTTGCCACAAAATAAAGAACATTTCTGCCTTTTTTTTCCTGAAATAAGTGAAATTTCTGCAATTTTGCCACAACATATGGGAAATTTCTGCCTTTTTGCCTTTAAATAAGGGGAATTCCAGCCTTTTTACCGCAAAATAAGGGAAATTTCTGCATTTTTGCCACAAAATATTAGGAATTTCTGCCTTTTTGCCATGAAATATGTGAAATTTCTGCAATTTTACCCCAAAATAAGGTGAATTTCTGCCTTTTTGCCCCAAAATAATGGGAATTTCTGCCTTTTTGCCCCAAAATAAGAATAATCTTTGCTTTATTTCTTTGAAATAAGTGAAATTTCTGCAATTTTGCCATAAAATAAGGGAAATTTCTGCAATTTTTTCCCATAATAAAGGAAATTTCTGCAATTTTGCCCCAAAATAAGGGGAATTTCTCCCTTTTTGCCCCAAAATAAAGGAAATTTCAGCCTTTTTACCTGAAAATAAGTGAAATTTCTGCAATTTTGCCCCAAATAAGGGAAATTTCTGCAATTTTGCCTCAAATAAGGTAAATTCCTGCAATTTTGCCACAAAATATAGGAAATTTCTTGAATTTTGCCCCAAAATAAGGGGAATTTCAGATTTTTGCCCGAAAATAAAGGGAATTTCTGCCTTTTGCTCCAAAATTAGGGGATTTCTGCAATTTTGCTCCAAAATACAGGAAATTTTTGCCTTTTTGCCTGAAAATAATGGGAATGCATACCTTTTTGCCATAAAAATGGAAATTTCTTCATTTTTGCTCCAAAATAAGGGGAATTTCTGCCTTTTTGCCTCTAAATAAGTGGAATTTCTGTCTTTTTTCCCCAAAACAAAGGGAATTTCTGTCTTTTTTGCATCAAAATAAGGAGAATTTCTGACTTATTACCCAGAAATGAGTGAAATTTCTGCAATTTAGCCCCAAAATAAGGGAAATTTCTGCAATTTTGCCCCAATGTAAAAGAAATTTCTGCAATTTTGCCCCAAAATAAGGGGAATTTCTGACTGTTTGCTCTCAAAAAAAGGAGATTTTCTGTCTTTTTGCCCCAAAATAAGGAGAATTTCTGCCTTTTTGCTCGAAAATTATGAGAATTTCTGCAATTTTGCTTTAAAATACGGTTAATTTCTGCCTTTTAGCCACAAAATAAAGGGAATTTCTGCATTTTTCCCCATTATTTGGGGAATTTCTTCATTTTACCTTTAAATAAGGGGAATTTCTGCATTTTACCTCAAAATAAGAAGAATTTCTGCCTTTTGCCCCAAAATATGGGGAATTTCTGCTTTTTTGTTCCAAAATAAGGAAAATTTCTTCAATTTTGTACGATAATAAAAGAAATTTCTGCTTTTTGCCCAAAAATAAGGGCAATTTCTGAATTTTTGCCCTGAAATAAATGAAATTTCTGCAATATTGCCCAAAAATAAGGGAAATTTTATCCTTTTTGCCCCAAAATAAAGGGAATTTCTGCCTTTTGCCCCAAAATATGGGGAATATCTGCCTTTTTGCCCGAAAATAAGAAGAATGCATAACTTTTTGCCATTAAAAAGGTAAATTTCTTCATTTTTGCTCCAAAATAAGGGGAATTTCTGCATTTTTGCCTCTAAATAAGTGGAATTTCTGTCATTTTCCCCCAAAACAAAGGGAATTTCTGTCTTTTTTGCATCAAAATAATGAGAATTTCTGACTTATTACCCTGAAATAAGTGAAATTTCTGCAATTTTGCCCCAAAATAAGGGAAATTTCTGACTGTTTGCTCTTGAAAAAAGGAGATTTTCTGTCTTTTTGCCCCAAAATAAGGAGAATTTCTGCTTTTTTGCTTGAAAATTATGAGAATTTCTGCAATTTTGCTTCAAAATACGGTTAATTTCTGCCATTTAGCCCCAAAATAAAGGGAATTTCTGCATTTTCCCCCAATATTTGGGGAATTTCTGCATTTTACCTCTAAATAAGGGGAATTTCTGCATTTTACCTAAATATAAGAAGAATTTCTGCCTTTTGCCCCAAAATATGGGGAATTTCTGCCTTTTTGTTCCAAAATAAGGAAAATTTCTTCAATTTTGTACCATAATAAAAGAAATTTCTGCTTTTTGCCCCAAAATAAAGGGAATTTCTGAATTTTTGCCCTGAAATAAATGAAATTTCTGCAATTTTGCCCCAAAATAAGGGAAATTTCTGCCTTGTTGCCATGAAATATGTGAAATTTCTGCAATTTTACCCCAAAATAAGGTGAATTTCTGCCTTTTTGCCCCAAAATAATGGGAATTTCTGCCTTTTTGCCCCAAAATAAGAAAAATTTTTTCTTTATTTCTCTGAAATAAGTGAAATTTCTGCAATTTTGCCATAAAATAAGGGAAATTTCTGCAATTTTTTCCCATAATAAAGGAAATTTCTGCAATTTTGCCTCAAAATAAGGGGAATTTCTCACTTTTTGCCCCAAAATAAAGGAAATTTCAGCCTTTTTATCTGAAAATAAGTGAAATTTCTGCAATTTTGACCCAAATAAGGGAAATTTCTGCAATTTTGCCCCAAAATAAGGTAAATTCCTGCAATTTTGCCCCAAAATAAAGGAAATTTCTTGAATTTTGCCCCAAAATAAGGGGAATTTCTGATTTTTGCCCCAAAATAAAGGGAATTTCTGCCTTTTGCCCCAAAATTAGGGGAATTTCTGCGATTTTGCTCAAAAATACGGGGAATTTCTGCCTTTTTGCCCGAAAATAATGGGAATGCATACCTTTTTGCCATAAAAAGGGAAATTTCTTCATTTTTGCTCCAAAATAAGGGGAATTTCTGAATTTTTGCCTCTAAATAAGTGGAATTTCTGTCTTTTTCCCCCAAAACAAAGGGAATTTCTGTCTTTTTTGCATCAAAATGATGAGAATTTCTGACTTATTACCCTGAAATAAGTGAAATTTCTGCAATTTTGCCCCAAAATAAGGGAAATTTCTGCAATTTTGCCCCAATGTAAAAGAAATTTCTGAAATTTTGCCCCAAAATAAGGGGAATTTCTGACTGTTTGCTCTCGAAAAAAGGAGATTTTCTGTCTTTTTGCCCCAAAATAAGGAGAATTTCTGCTTTTTTGCCCGAAAATTATGAGAATTTCTGCAATTTTGCTTTAAAATACGGTTAATTTCTGCCTTTTAGCCCCAAAATAAAGGGAATTTCTGCATTTTCCCCCAATATTTAAGGAATTTCTGCATTTTACCTCTAAATAAGGGGAATTTCTGCATTTTACCTCAAAATAAGAAGAATTTCTGCCTCTTGCCCCAAAATATGGGGAATTTCTGCAATATTGCTCCAAAATACGGGGAATTTCTGCCTTTTTGCCTGAAAATAATGGGAATGCATACCTTTTTGCCATAAAAAGGGAAATTTCTTCATTTTTGCTCCAAAATAAGGGGAATTTCTGCCTTTTTGCCTCTAAATAAGTGGAATTTCTGTCTTTTTCCTCCAAAACAAAGGGAATTTCCGTCTTTTTTTGCATCAAAATAAGGAGAATTTCTGACTTATTACCCTGAAATAAGTGAAATTTCTGCAATTTTGCCCCAAAATAAAGGAAATTTGTGCAATTTTGCCCCAATGTAAAAGAAATTTCTGCAATTTTGCCCCAAAATAAGGGGAATTTCTGACTGTTTGCTCTCGAAAAAAGGAGATTCTCTGTCCTTTTGCCCCAAAATAAGGAGAATTTCTGATTTTTTGCCCGAAAATTATGAGAATTTCTGCAATTTTGCTTTAAAATACGGTTAATTTCTGCCTTTTAGCCCCAAAATAAAGAGAATTTCTGCATTTTCCCCCAATATTTGGGGAATTTCTGCATTTTATCTCTAAATAAGGGGAATTTCTGCATTTTACCTCAAAATAAGAAGAATTTCTGCCTTTTGCCCTAAAATATGGGGAATTTCTGCCTTTTTGCCTCAAAATAAGAAAAATTTTTGCTTTATTTCTCTGAAATAATTGAAATTTCTGCAATTTTGCCCTAAAATAAGGGAAATTTCTGCAATTTTTCCCCTAATAAAGGAAATATCTGCAATTTTGTCCCAAAATAAGGGGAATTTCTCCATTTTTGCCCCAAAATAAAGGAAATTTCAGCCTTTTTACCTGAAAATTAGTGAAATTTCTGCAATTTTGCCCCAAATAAAGGAAATTACTGCAATTTTGCCCCAAAATAAGGTAAATTCCTGTAATTTTGCCCCAAAATAAAGGAAATTTCTTGAATTTTGCCCCAAAATAAGGGGAATTTCTGATTTTTGCCCCAAAATAAAGGGAATTTCTGTCTTTGGCCCAAAATTAGGGGAATTTCTGCATTTTGATCCAAAATACGGGGAATTTCTGCCTTTTTGCCTGAAAATAATGGGAATGCATACCTTTTTGCCACAAAAAGGGAAATTTCTTCATTTTTGCTCCAAAATAAGGGGAATTTCTGCCTTTTTGCCTCTAAATAAGTGGAATTTCTGTCTTTTTCCCCCAAAACAAAGGGAATTTCTGTCTTTTTTGCATCAAAATAAGGAGAATTTCTGACTTATTACCCTGAAATGAGTGAAATTTCTGCAATTTTGCCCCAAAATAAGGGAAATTTCTGCAATTTTTCCCCAATGTAAAAGAAATTTCTGCAATTTTGCCCCAAAATAAAGGGAATTTCTGAGAGTTTGCTCTCGAAAAAAGGAAATTTTCTGTCTTTTTGCCCCAAAATAAGGAGAATTTCTGCTTTTTTGCCCGAAAATTATGAGAATTTCTGCAATTTTGCTTTAAAATACGTTTAATTTCTGCCTTTTAGCCCAAAAATGAAGGGAATTTCTGCATTTTCCCCCAATATTTGGGGAATTTCTGCATTTTACCTCTAAATAAGGGGAATTTCTGCATTTTACCTCAAAATAAGAAGAATTTCTGCCTTTTGCCCCAAAATATGGGGAATTTCTGCCTTTTTGCCTCAAAATAAGAAAAATTTTTGCTTTATTTCTCTGAAATAATTGAAATTTCTTCAATTTTGCCCTAAAATAAGGGAAATTTCTGCAATTTTTCCCCTAATAAAGGAAATTTCTGCAATTTTGTCCCAAAATAAGGGGAATTTCTCCATTTTTGCCCCAAAATAAAGGAAATTTCAGCCTTTTTACCTGAAAATTAGTGAAATTTCTGCAATTTTGCCCCAAATAAAGGAAATTACTGCAATTTTGCCCCAAAATAAGGTAAATTCCTGTAATTTTGCCCCAAAATAAAGGAAATTTCTTGAATTTTGCCCCAAAATAAGGGGAATTTCTGATTTTTGCCCCAAAATAAAGGGAATTTCTGTCTTTTGCCCAAAATTAGGGGAATTTCTGCATTTTGATCCAAAATACGGGGAATTTCTGCCTTTTTGCCTGAAAATAATGGGAATGCATACCTTTTTGCCAAAAAAAGGGAAATTTCTTCATTTTTGCTCCAAAATAAGGGGAATTTCTGCCTTTTTGCCTCTAAATAAGTGGAATTTCTGTCTTTTTCCCTCAAAACAAAGGGAATTTCTGTCTTTTTTGCATCAAAATAAGGAGAATTTCTGACTTATTACCCTGAAATTAGTGAAATTTCTGCAATTTTGCCCCAAAATAAGGGTAATTACTGTAATTTTTCCCCAATGTAAAAGAAATTTCTGCAATTTTGCCCCAAAATAAGGGGAATTTCTGACTGTTTGCTCTCGATAAAAGGAGATTTTCTGTCTTTTTGCCCCAAAATAAGGAGAATTTCTGCTTTATTGCCCGAAAATTATGAGAATTTCTGCAATTTTGCTTTAAAATACGGTTAATTTCTGCCTTTTAGCCCCAAAATAAAGGGAATTTCTGCATTTTCCCCCAATATTTGGGGAATTTCTGCATTTTAGCTCTAAATAAGGGGAATTTCTGCATTTTACCTCAAAATAAGAAGAATTTCTGCCTTTTGCCCCAAAATATTGGGAATTTCTGCCTTTTTGTTCCAAAATAAGGAAAATTTCTTCAATTTTGTACCATAATAAAAGATATTTCTGTTTTTTGCCCCAAAATAAGGGGAATTTCTGAATTTTTGCCCTGAAATAAATGAAATTTCTGCAATTTTGCCCCAAAATAAGGGAAATTTCTGCATTTTTGCCATGAAATATGTGAAATTTCTGCAATTTTACCACAAAATAAGGTGAATTTCTGCCTTTTTGCCTTAAAATAATGGGAATTTCTGCCTTTTTGCCCTAAAATAAGAAAAATTTTTGCTTTATTTCTCTGAAATAAGTGAAATTTCTGCAATTTTGCCCTAAAATAAGGGAAATTTCTGCAATTTTTTCCCATAATAAAAAAAATTTCTGCAATTTTGCCTCAAAATAAGGGGAATTTCTCACTTTTTGCCCCAAAATAAAGGAAATTTCAGCCTTTTTATCTGAAAATAAGTGAAATTTCTGCAATTTTGACCCAAATAAGGGAAATTTCTGCAATTTTGCCCCAAAATAAGGTAAATTCCTGCAATTTTGCCCCAAAATAAGGGGAATTTTGATTTTTGCCCCAAAATAAAAAGAATTTCTGCCTTTTGCCCCAAAATTAGGGGAATTTCTGCGATTTTGCTCCAAAATACGGGGAATTTCTGCCTTTTTGCCCGAAAATAATGGGAATGCATACCTTTTTGCCATAAAAAGTGAAATTTCTTCATTTTTGCTCCAAAATAAGGGGAATTTCTGCATTTTTGCCTCTAAATAAGTGGAATTTCTGTCATTTTCCCCCAAAACAAAGGGAATTTCTGTCTTTTTTGCATCAAAATAATGAGAATTTCTGACTTATTACCCTGAAATAAGTGAAATTTCTGCAATTTTGCCCCAAAATAAGGGAAATTTCTGACTGTTTGCTCTTGAAAAAAGGAGATTTTCTGTCTTTTTGCCCCAAAATAAGGAGAATTTCTGCTTTTTTGCTTGAAAATTATGAGAATTTCTGCAATTTTGCTTCAAAATACGGTTAATTTCTGCCATTTAGCCCCAAAATAAAGGGAATTTCTGCATTTTCCCCCAATATTTGGGGAATTTCTGTATTTTACCTCTAAATAAGGGGAATTTCTGCATTTTACCTAAATATAAGAAGAATTTCTGCCTTTTGCCCCAAAATATGGGGAATTTCTGCCTTTTTGTTCCAAAATAAGGAAAATTTCTTCAATTTTGTACCATAATAAAAGAAATTTCTGCTTTTTGCCCCAAAATAAAGGGAATTTCTGAATTTTTGCCCTGAAATAAATGAAATTTCTGCAATTTTGCCCCAAAATAAGGGAAATTTCTGCCTTGTTGCCATGAAATATGTGAAATTTCTGCAATTTTACCCCAAAATAAGGTGAATTTCTGCCTTTTTGCCCCAAAATAATGGGAATTTCTGCCTTTTTGCCCCAAAATAAGAAAAATTTTTTCTTTATTTCTCTGAAATAAGTGAAATTTCTGCAATTTTGCCATAAAATAAGGGAAATTTCTGCAATTTTTTCCCATAATAAAGGAAATTTCTGCAATTTTGCCTCAAAATAAGGGGAATTTCTCACTTTTTGCCCCAAAATAAAGGAAATTTCAGCCTTTTTATCTGAAAATAAGTGAAATTTCTGCAATTTTGACCCAAATAAGGGAAATTTCTGCAATTTTGCCCCAAAATAAGGTAAATTCCTGCAACTTTGCCCCAAAATAAAGGAAATTTCTTGAATTTTGCCCCAAAATAAGGGGAATTTCTGATTTTTGACCCAAAATAAAGGGAATTTCTGCCTTTTGCCCCAAAATTAGGGGAATTTCTGCGATTTTGCTCCAAAATACGGGGAATTTCTGCCTTTTTGCCCGAAAATAATGGGAATGCATACCTTTTTGCCATAAAAAGGGAAATTTCTTCATTTTTGCTCCAAAATAAGGGGAATTTCTGCATTTTTGCCTCTAAATAAGTGGAATTTCTGTCTTTTTCCCCCAAAACAAAGGGAATTTCTGTCTTTTTTGCATAAAAATGATGAGAATTTCTGACTTATTACCCTGAAATAAGTGAAATTTCTGCAATTTTGCCCCAAAATAAGGGAAATTTCTGCAATTTTGCCCCAATGTAAAAGAAATTTCTGAAATTTTGCCTCAAAATAAGGGGAATTTCTGACTGTTTGCTCTCGAAAAAAGGAGATTTTCTGTCTTTTTGCCCCAAAATAAGGAGAATTTCTGCTTTTTTGCCCGAAAATTATGAGAATTTCTGCAATTTTGCTTTAAAATACGGTTAATTTCTGCCTTTTAGCCCCAAAATAAAGGGAATTTCTGCATTTTCCCCCAATATTTGGGGAATTTCTGCATTTTACGTCTAAATAAGGGGAATTTCTGCATTTTACCTCAAAATAAGAAGAATTTCTGCCTCTTGCCCCAAAATATGGGGAATTTCTGCAATATTGCTCCAAAATACGGGGAATTTCTGCCTTTTTGCCTGAAAATAATGGGAATGCATACCTTTTTGCCATAAAAATGGAAATTTCTTCATTTTTGCTCCAAAATAAGGGGAATTTCTGCCTTTTTGCCTCTAAATAAGTGGAATTTCTGTCTTTTTCCTCCAAAACAAAGGGAATTTCCGTCTTTTTTTGCATCAAAATAAGGAGAATTTCTGACTTATTACCCTGAAATAAGTGAAATTTCTGCAATTTTGCCCCAAAATAAAGGAAATTTGTGCAATTTTGCCCCAATGTAAAAGAAATTTCTGCAATTTTGCCCCAAAATAAGGGGAATTTCTGACTGTTTGCTCTCGAAAAAAGGAGATTCTCTGTCCTTTTGCCCCAAAATAAGGAGAATTTCTGATTTTTTGCCCGAAAATTATGAGAATTTCTGCAATTTTGCTTTAAAATACGGTTAATTTCTGCCTTTTAGCCCCAAAATAAAGAGAATTTCTGCATTTTCCCCCAATATTTGGGGAATTTCTGCATTTTATCTCTAAATAAGGGGAATTTCTGCATTTTACCTCAAAATAAGAAGAATTTCTGCCTTTTGCCCCAAAATATGGGGAATTTCTGCCTTTTTGCCTCAAAATAAGAAAAATTTTTGCTTTATTTCTCTGAAATAATTGAAATTTCTGCAATTTTGCCCTAAAATAAGGGAAATTTCTGCAATTTTTCCCCTAATAAAGGAAATATCTGCAATTTTGTCCCAAAATAAGGGGAATTTCTCCATTTTTGCCCCAAAATAAGGGAAATTTCAGCCTTTTTACCTGAAAATTAGTGAAATTTCTGCAATTTTGCCCCAAATAAAGGAAATTACTGCAATTTTGCCCCAAAATAAGGTAAATTCCTGTAATTTTGCCCCAAAATAAAGGAAATTTCTTGAATTTTGCCCCAAAATAAGGGGAATTTCTGATTTTTGCCCCAAAATAAAGGGAATTTCTGTCTTTGGCCCAAAATTAGGGGAATTTCTGCATTTTGATCCAAAATACGGGGAATTTCTGCCTTTTTGCCTGAAAATAATGGGAATGCATACCTTTTTGCCACAAAAAGGGAAATTTCTTCATTTTTGCTCCAAAATAAGGGGAATTTCTGCCATTTTGCCTCTAAATAAGTGGAATTTCTGTCTTTTTCCCCCAAAACAAAGGGAATTTCTGTCTTTTTTGCATCAAAATAAGGAGAATTTCTGACTTATTACCCTGAAATGAGTGAAATTTCTGCAATTTTGCCCCAAAATGAGGGAAATTTCTGCAATTTTTCCCCAATGTAAAAGAAATTTCTGCAATTTTGCCCCAAAATAAGGGGAATTTCTGAGAGTTTGCTCTCGAAAAAAGGAAATTTTCTTTCTTTTTGCCCCAAAATAAGGAGAATTTCTGCTTTTTTGCCCGAAAATTATGAGAATTTCTGCAATTTTGCTTTAAAATACGGTTAATTTCTGCCTTTTAGCCCAAAAATGAAGGGAATTTCTGCATTTTCCCCCAATATTTGGGGAATTTCTGCATTTTACCTCTAAATAAGGGGAATTTCTGCATTTTACCTCAAAATAAGAAGAATTTCTGCCTTTTGCCCCAAAATATGAGGAATTTCTGCCTTTTTGTTCCAAAATAAAGAATATTTCTACAATTTTATACCATAATAAAAGAAATTTCTGCTTTTTGCCCCAAAATAAGGGGAATTTCTGACTGTTTGCTCTCGAAAAAAGGAGATTTTTCTGTCTTTTTGCCCCAAAATAAGGAGAATTTCTGCTTTTGCCCGACAATTATGAGAATTTCTGCAATTTTGTTTTAAAATACGGTTAATTTCTGCCTTTTAGCCACAAAATAAAGGGAATTTCTGCATTTTCCCCCAATATTTGGGGTATTTCTGCATTTTACCTCTAAATAATGGGAATTTCTGCATTTTACCACTAAATAAGAAGAATTCCTGCCTTTTGCCCCAAAATATGGGGATTTTCTGCATTTTTGTTCTAAAATAAGGAAAATTTCTTCAATTTTGTACCATAATAAAAGAAATTTCTGCTTTTTGCCCCAAAATAAGGGGAATTTCTGAATTTTGCCCTGAAATAAATGAAATTTCTGCAATTTTGCCGCAAAATAAGAGAAATTTCTCCCTTGTTGCCATGAAATATGTGAAATTTCTGCCATTTTACCCCAAAATAGGGGTAATTTTTGCCTTTTTGCGCCAAAATAATGGGGATTTCTGCCTTTTTGCCCCAAAATAAGAAAAATTTTTGCTTTATTTCTCTGAAATAAGTGAAATTTCTGCAATTTTGCCCTAAAATAAGGGAAATTTCTGCAATTTTTTCCCCTAATAAAGGAAATTTCTGCAATTTTGTCCCAAAATAAGGGGAATTTCTCCTTTTTTGCCCCAAAATAAAGGAAATTTCAGCCTTTTTACCTGAAAATTAGTGAAATTTCTGCAATTTTGCCCCAAATAAAGGAAATTACTGCAATTTTGCCCCAAAATAAGGTAAATTCCTGTAATTTTGCCCCAAAATAAAGGAAATTTCTTGAATTTTGCCCCAAAATAAGGGGAATTTCTGATTTTTGTCCCAAAATAAAGGGAATTACTGTCTTTTGCCCAAAATTAGGGGAATTTCTGCATTTTGCTCCAAAATACGGGGAATTTCTGCCTTTTTGCCTGAAAATAATGGGAATGCATACCTTTTTGCCATAAAAAGGGAAATTTCTTCATTTTTGCTCCAAAATAAGGGGAATTTCTGCCTTTTTGCCTCTAAATAAGTGGAATTTCTGTCTTTTTCCTCCAAAACAAAGGGAATTTCTGTCTTTTTTGCATCAAAATAAGGAGAATTTCTGACTTATTACCCTGAAATAAGTGAAATTTCTGCAATTTTGCCCCAAAATAAGGGAAATTTCTGCAATTTTGCCCCATTGTAAAAGAAATTTCTGCAATTTTGCCCCAAAATAAGGGGAATTTCTGACTGTTTGCTCTCGAAAAAAGGAGATTTTCTGTCTTTTTGCCCCAAAATAAGTAGAATTTCTGCTTTTTTGCCCGAAAATTATGAGAATTCCTGCAATTTTGCTTTAAAATACGGTTAATTTCTGTCTTTTAGCCCCAAAATGAAGGGAATTTCTGCATTTTCCCCCAATATTTGGGGAATTTCTGCATTTTACCTCTAAATAAGGGGAATTTCTGCATTTTACCTCAAAATAAGAAGAATTCCTGCTTTTTGCCCCAAAATATGGAGAATTTCTGCCTTTTTTTCCAAAATAAGGAATATTTCTACAATTTTATACCATAATAAAAGAAATTTCTGCTTTTTGCCCCAAAATAAGGGGAATTTCTGAATTTTTGCCCTGAAATAAATGAAATTTCTGCAATTTTGCCCCAAAATAAGGGAAATTTCTGCCTTTTTGCCATGAAATATGTGAAATTTCTGCAACATTACCCCAAAATAAGGTGAATTTCTGCCTTTTTGCCCGAAAATAATGGGAATTTCTGCATTTTTGCCCCAAAATAAGAAAGATTTTTGCTTTATTTCTCTGAAATAAGTAAAATTTCTGCAATTTTGCCCTAAAATAAGGGAAATTTCTGCAATTTTTCCCATAATAAAGGAAATTTCTGCAATTTTGCCTCGAAATAAGGGGAATTTCTCCTTTTTTGCCCCAAAATAAAGGAAATTTCAGCCTTTTTACCTGAAAATAAGTGAAATTTCTGCAATTTTGCCCTAAATAAGTGAAATTTCTGCAATTTTGCCTCAAAATAAGGTAAATTCCTGCAATTTTGACGCAAAATAAAGTAAATTTCTTGAATTTTGCCACAAAATAAGGGGAATTTCTGATTTTTGCCCCAAAATAAAGGGAATTTCTGCCTTTTGCCCCAAAATTAGGGGAATTTCTGTGATTTTGCTCCAAAATACGGGGAATTTCTGCCTTTTTGCCCGATAATAATGGGAATGCATACCTTTTTGCCATAAAAAGGGAAATTTCTTCCTTTTTGCTCCAAAATAAGGGGAATTTCTTCATTTTTGCCTCTAAATAAGTAGAATTTCTGTCTTTTTCCCCCAAAACAAAGGGAATTTCTGTCTTTTTTGCATCAAAATAAGGAGAATGTCTGACTTATTACCCTGAAATAAGTGAAATTTCTGCAATTTTGCCCCAAAATAAGGGAAATTTCTGCAATTTTGCCCCAATGTAAAAGAAATTTCTGCAATTTTGCCCCAAAATAAGGGGAATTTCTGACTGTTTGCTCTCGAAAAAAGGAGATTTTTCTGTCTTTTTGCCCCAAAATAAGGAGAATTTCTGCTTTTGCCCGACAATTATGAGAATTTCTGCAATTTTGTTTTAAAATACGGTTAATTTCTGCCTTTTAGCCACAAAATAAAGGGAATTTCTGCATTTTCCCCCAATATTTGGGGTTTTTCTGCATTTTACATCTAAATAATGGGAATTTCTGCATTTTACCACAAAATAAGAAGAATTCCTGCCTTTTGCCCCAAAATATGGGGATTTTCTGCATTTTTGTTCTAAAATAAGGAAAATTTCTTCAATTTTGTACCATAATAAAAGAAATTTCTGCTTTTTGCCCCAAAATAAGGGGAATTTCTGAATTTTGCCCTGAAATAAATGAAATTTCTGCAATTTTGCCACATAATAAGAGAAATTTCTCCCTTGTTGCCATGAAATATGTGAAATTTCTGCCATTTTACCCCAAAATAGGGGTAATTTTTGCCTTTTTGCGCCAAAATAATGGGGATTTCTGCCTTTTTGCCCCAAAATAAGAAAAATTTTTGCTTTATTTCTCTGAAATAAGTGAAATTTCTGCAATTTTGCCCTAAAATAAGGGAAATTTCTGCATTTTTTTCCCATAATAAAGGAAATTTCTGCAATTTTGCCCCAAAATAAGGGGAATTTCTTCTTTTTTGCCCCAAAATAAAGGAAATTTCAGCCTTTTTACCTGAAAATAAGTAAATTTCTGCAATTTTACCCCAAATAAGGGAAATTTCTGCAATTTTGCCCCAAAATAAGGTAAATTCCTGCAATTTTGCCCCAAAATAAAGGAAAAATCTTGAATTTTGCCCCAAAATAAGGGGAATTTCTGATTTTTGCCCCAAAATAAAGGGAATTTCTGCCTTTTGCCCCAAAATTAGGAGAATTTCTACAATTTTGCTCCAAAATACGGGGAATTTCTGCCTTTTTGCTGGAAAATAATGGGAATGCATACCTTTTTGCCATAAAAATGGAAATTTCTTCATTTTTGCTCCAAAATAAGGGGAATTTCTGCCTTTTTGCCTCTAAATAAGTGGAATTTCTGTCTTTTTCCCCCAAAACAAACGGAATTTCTGTCTTTTTTGCATCAAAATAAGAAGAATTTCTGACTTATTACCCTGAAATAAGTGAAATTTCTGCAATTTTGCCCCAAAATAAAGGAAATTTCTGCAATTTTGCCCCAATGTAAAAGAAATTTCTGCAATTTTGCCCCAAAATAAGGGGAATTTCTGACTGTTTGCTCTCGAAAAAAGGAGATTCTCTGTCCTTTTGCCCCAAAATAAGGAGAATTTCTGATTTTTTGCCCGAAAATTATGAGAATTTCTGCAATTTTGCTTTAAAATACGGTTAATTTCTGCCTTTTAGCCCCAAAATAAAGAGAATTTCTGCATTTTCCCCCAATATTTGGGGAATTTCTGCATTTTATCTCTAAATAAGGGGAATTTCTGCATTTTACCTCAAAATAAGAAGAATTTCTGCCTTTTGCCCCAAAATATGGGGAATTTCTGCCTTTTTGCCCCAAAATAAGAAAAATTTTTGCTTTATTTCTCTGAAATAAGTGAAATTTCTGCAATTTTGCCCTAAAATAAGGGAAATTTCTGCAATTTTTTCCCCTAATAAAGGAAATTTCTGCAATTTTGTCCCAAAATAAGGGGAATTTCTCCATTTTTGCCCCAAAATAAAGGAAATTTCAGCCTTTTTACCTGAAAATTAGTGAAATTTCTGCAATTTTGCCCCAAATAAAGGAAATTACTGCAATTTTGCCCCAAAATAAGGGAAATTTCTGCCTTTTTGCCATTAAATATGTGAAATTTCTGCAACATTACCCCAAAATAAGGTGAATTTCTTTCTTTTTGCCCGAAAATAATGGGAATTTCTGCATTTTTGCCCCAAAATAAGAAAGATTTTTGCTTTATTTCTCTGAAATAAGTAAAATTTCTGCAATTTTGCCTTAAAATAAGGGAAATTTCTGCAATTTTTTTCCCATAATAAAGGAAATTTCTGCAATTTTGCCTCGAAATAAGGGGAATTTCTCCTTTTTTGCCCCAAAATAAAGGAAATTTCAGCCTTTTTACCTGAAAATAAGTATATTTCTGCAATTTTACCCCAAATAAGGGAAATTTCTGCAATTTTGCCCCAAAATAAGGTAAATTCCTGCAATTTTGCCCCAAAATAAAGGAAAAATCTTGAATTTTGCCCCAAAATAAGGGGAATTTCTGATTTTTGCCCCAAAATAAAGGGAATTTCTGCCTTTTGCCCCAAAATTAGGAGAATTTCTACAATTTTGCTCCAAAATACGGGGAATTTCTGCCTTTTTGCTGGAAAATAATGGGAATGCATACCTTTTTGCCATAAAAATGGAAATTTCTTCATTTTTGCTCCAAAATAAGGGGAATTTCTGCCTTTTTGCCTCTAAATAAGTGGAATTTCTGTCTTTTTCCCCCAAAACAAACGGAATTTCTGTCTTTTTTGCATCAAAATAAGAAGAATTTCTGACTTATTACCCTGAAATAAGTGAAATTTCTGCAATTTTGCCCCAAAATAAAGGAAATTTCTGCAATTTTGCCCCAATGTAAAAGAAATTTCTGCAATTTTGCCCCAAAATAAGGGGAATTTCTGACTGTTTGCTCTCGAAAAAAGGAGATTCTCTGTCCTTTTGCCCCAAAATAAGGAGAATTTCTGATTTTTTGCCCGAAAATTATGAGAATTTCTGCAATTTTGCTTTAAAATACGGTTAATTTCTGCCTTTTAGCCCCAAAATAAAGAGAATTTCTGCATTTTCCCCCAATATTTGGGGAATTTCTGCATTTTATCTCTAAATAAGGGGAATTTCTGCATTTTACCTCAAAATAAGAAGAATTTCTGCCTTTTGCCCCAAAATATGGGGAATTTCTGCCTTTTTGCCCCAAAATAAGAAAAATTTTTGCTTTATTTCTCTGAAATAAGTGAAATTTCTGCAATTTTGCCCTAAAATAAGGGAAATTTCTGCAATTTTTTCCCATAATAAAGGAAATTTCTGCAATTTTGCCCCAAAATAAAGGAAAAATCTTGAATTTTGCCCCAAAATAAGGGGAATTTCTGATTTTTGCCCCAAAATAAAGGGAATTTCTGCCTTTTGCCCCAAAATTAGGGGAATTTCTACAATTTTGCTCCAAAATACGGGGAATTTCTGCCTTTTTGCTGGAAAATAATGGGAATGCAGACCTTTTTGCCATAAAAATGGAAATTTCTTCATTTTTGCTCCAAAATAAGGGGAATTTCTGCCTTTTTGCCTCTAAATAAGTGGAATTTCTGTCTTTTTCCCCCAAAACAAACGGAATTTCTGTCTTTTTTGCATCAAAATAAGAAGAATTTCTGACTTATTACCCTGAAATAAGTGAAATTTCTGCAATTTTGCCCCAAAATAAAGGAAATTTGTGCAATTTTGCCCCAATGTAAAAGAAATTTCTGCAATTTTGCCCCAAAATAAGGGGAATTTCTGACTGTTTGCTCTCGAAAAAAGGAGATTCTCTGTCCTTTTGCCCCAAAATAAGGAGAATTTCTGATTTTTTGCCCGAAAATTATGAGAATTTCTGCAATTTTGCTTTAAAATACGGTTAATTTCTGCCTTTTAGCCCCAAAATAGAGAATTTCTGCATTTTCCCCCAATATTTGGGGAATTTCTGCATTTTATCTCTAAATAAGGGGAATTTCTGCATTTTACCTCAAAATAAGAAGAATTTCTGCCTTTTGCCCCAAAATATGGGGAATTTCTGCCTTTTTGCCCCAAAATAAGAAAAATTTTTGCTTTATTTCTCTGAAATAAGTGAAATTTCTGCAATTTTGCCCTAAAATAAGGGAAATTTCTGCAATTTTTTCCCCTAATAAAGGAAATTTCTGCAATTTTGTCCCAAAATAAGGGGAATTTCTCCTTTTTTGCCCCAAAATAAAGGAAATTTCAGCCTTTTTACCTGAAAATTAGTGAAATTTCTGCAATTTTGCCCCAAATAAAGGAAATTACTGCAATTTTGCCCCAAAATAAGGTAAATTCCTGTAATTTTGCCCCAAAATAAAGGAAATTTCTTGAATTTTGCCCCAAAATAAGGGGAATTTCTGATTTTTGCCCCAAAATAAAGGGAATTTCTGTCTTTTGCCCAAAATTAGGGGAATTTCTGCATTTTGATCCAAAATACGGGGAATTTCTGCCTTTTTGCCTGAAAATAATGGGAATGCATACCTTTTTGCCACAAAAAGGGAAATTTCTTCATTTTTGCTCCAAAATAAGGGGAATTTCTGCCTTTTTGCCTCTAAATAAGTGGAATTTCTGTCTTTTTCCCCCAAAACAAAGGGAATTTCTGTCTTTTTTGCATCAAAATAAGGAGAATTTCTGACTTATTACCCTGAAATGAGTGAAATTTCTGCAATTTTGCCCCAAAATAAGGGAAATTTCTGCAATTTTTCCCCAATGTAAAAGAAATTTCTGCAATTTTGCCCGAAAATAAGGGGAATTTCTGAGTGTTTGCTCTCGAAAAAAGGAAATTTTCTGTCTTTTTGCCCCAAAATAAGGAGAATTTCTGCTTTTTTGCCCGAAAATTATGAGAATTTCTGCAATTTTGCTTTAAAATACGGTTAATTTCTGCCTTTTAGCCCAAAAATGAAGGGAATTTCTGCATTTTCCCCCAATATTTGGGGAATTTCTGCATTTTACCTCTAAATAAGGGGAATTTCTGCATTTTACCTCAAAATAAGAAGAATTTCTGCCTTTTGCCCCAAAATATGAGGAATTTCTGCCTTTTTGTTCCAAAATAAAGAATATTTCTACAATTTTATACCATAATAAAAGAAATTTCTGCTTTTTGCCCCAAATTAAGGGGAATTTCTGAATTTTTGCCCTGAAATAAATGAAATTTCTGCAATTTTGCCCCAAAATAAGGGAAATTTCTGCCTTTTTGCCATGAAATATGTGAAATTTCTGCAACTTTACCCCAAAATAAGGTGAATTTCTGCCTTTTTGCCCGAAAATAATGAAAATTTCTGCATTTTTGCCCCAAAATAAGAAAGATTTTTGCTTTATTTCTCTGAAATAAGTAAAATTTCTGCAATTTTGCCCTAAAATAAGGGAAATTTCTGCAATTTTTTCCCATAATAAAGGAAATTTCTGCAATTTTGCCTCGAAATAAGGGGAATTTCTCCTTTTTTGCCCCAAAATAAAGGAAATTTCAGCCTTTTTACCTGAAAATAAGTGAAATTTCTGCAATTTTGACCCAAATAAGTGAAATTTCTGCAATTTTGCCTCAAAATAAGGTAAATTCCTGCAATTTTGACGCAAAATAAAGGAAATTTCTTGAATTTTGCCCCAAAATAAGGGGAATTTCTGATTTTTGCCCCAAAATAAAGGGAATTTCTGCCTTTTGCCCCAAAATTAGGGGAATTTCTGTGATTTTGCTCCAAAATACGGGGAATTTCTGCCTTTTTGCCCGATAATAATGGGAATGCATACCTTTTTGCCATAAAAAGGGAAATTTCTTCCTTTTTGCTCCAAAATAAGGGGAATTTCTTCATTTTTGCCTCTAAATAAGTAGAATTTCTGTCTTTTTCCCCCAAAACAAAGGGAATTTCTGTCTTTTTTGCATCAAAATAAGGAGAATGTCTGACTTATTACCCTGAAATAAGTGAAATTTCTGTAATTTTGCCCCAAAATAAGGGAAATTTCTGCAATTTTGCCCCAATGTAAAAGAAATTTCTGCAATTTTGCCCCAAAATAAGGGGAATTTCTGACTGTTTGCTTTCGAAAAAAGGAGATTTTCTGTCTTTTTGCCCCAAAATAAGGAGAATTTCTGCTTTTGCCCGACAATTATGAGAATTTCTGCAATTTTGTTTTAAAATACGGTTAATTTCTGCCTTTTAGCCACAAAATAAAGGGAATTTCTGCATTTTCCCCCAATATTTGGGGTATTTCTGCATTTTACCTCTAAATAATGGGAATTTCTGCATTTTACCACAAAATAAGAAGAATTCCTGCCTTTTGCCCCAAAATATGGGGATTTTCTGCATTTTTGTTCTAAAATAAGGAAAATTTCTTCAATTTTGTACCATAATAAAAGAAATTTCTGCTTTTTGCCCCAAAATAAGGGGAATTTCTGAATTTTGCCTTGAAATAAATGAAATTTCTGCAATTTTGCCGCAAAATAAGAGAAATTTCTCCCTTGTTGCCATGAAATATGTGAAATTTCTGCCATTTTACCCCAAAATAGGGGTAATTTTTGCCTTTTTGCGCCAAAATAATGGGGATTTCTGCCTTTTTGCCCCAAAATAAGAAAAATTTTTGCTTTATTTCTCTGAAATAAGTGAAATTTCTGCAATTTTGCCCTAAAATAAGGGAAATTTCTGCATTTTTTTCCCATAATAAAGGAAATTTCTGCAATTTTGCCCCCAAATAAGGGGAATTTCTTCTTTTTTGCCCCAAAATAAAGGAAATTTCAGCCTTTTTACCTGAAAATAAGTAAATTTCTGCAATTTTACCCCAAATAAGGGAAATTTCTGCAATTTTGCCCCAAAATAAGGTAAATTCCTGCAATTTTGCCCCAAAATAAAGGAAAAATCTTGAATTTTGCCCCAAAATAAGGGGAATTTCTGATTTTTGCCCCAAAATAAAGGGAATTTCTGCCTTTTGCCCCAAAATTAGGAGAATTTCTACAATTTTGCTCCAAAATACGGGGAATTTCTGCCTTTTTGCTGGAAAATAATGGGAATGCATACCTTTTTGCCATAAAAATGGAAATTTCTTCATTTTTGCTCCAAAATAAGGGGAATTTCTGCCTTTTTGCCTCTAAATAAGTGGAATTTCTGTCTTTTTCCCCCAAAACAAACGGAATTTCTGTCTTTTTTGCATCAAAATAAGAAGAATTTCTGACTTATTACCCTGAAATAAGTGAAATTTCTGCAATTTTGCCCCAAAATAAAGGAAATTTCTGCAATTTTGCCCCAATGTAAAAGAAATTTCTGCAATTTTGCCCCAAAATAAGGGGAATTTCTGACTGTTTGCTCTCGAAAAAAGGAGATTCTCTGTCCTTTTGCCCCAAAATAAGGAGAATTTCTGATTTTTTGCCCGAAAATTATGAGAATTTCTGCAATTTTGCTTTAAAATACGGTTAATTTCTGCCTTTTAGCCCCAAAATAAAGAGAATTTCTGCATTTTCCCCCAATATTTGGGGAATTTCTGCATTTTATCTCTAAATAAGGGGAATTTCTGCATTTTACCTCAAAATAAGAAGAATTTCTGCCTTTTGCCCCAAAATATGGGGAATTTCTGCCTTTTTGCCCCAAAATAAGAAAAATTTTTGCTTTATTTCTCTGAAATAAGTGAAATTTCTGCAATTTTGCCCTAAAATAAGGGAAATTTCTGCAATTTTTTCCCCTAATAAAGGAAATTTCTGCAATTTTGTCCCAAAATAAGGGGAATTTCTACATTTTTGCCCCAAAATAAAGGAAATTTCAGCCTTTTTACCTGAAAATTAGTGAAATTTCTGCAATTTTGCCCCAAATAAAGGAAATTACTGCAATTTTGCCCCAAAATAAGCGAAATTTCTGCCTTTTTGCCATGAAATATGTGAAATTTCTGCAACATTACCCCAAAATAAGGTGAATTTCTTTCTTTTTGCCCGAAAATAATGGGAATTTCTGCATTTTTGCCCCAAAATAAGAAAGATTTTTGCTTTATTTCTCTGAAATAAGTAAAATTTCTGCAATTTTGCCTTAAAATAAGGGAAATTTCTGCAATTTTTTTCCCATAATAAAGGAAATTTCTGCAATTTTGCCTCGAAATAAGGGGAATTTCTCCTTTTTTGCCCCAAAATAAAGGAAATTTCAGCCTTTTTACCTGAAAATAAGTGAAATTTCTGCAATTTTGCCCTAAATAAGTGAAATTTCTGCAATTTTGCCTCAAAATAAGGTAAATTCCTGCAATTTTGACGCAAAATAAAGTAAATTTCTTGAATTTTGCCACAAAATAAGGGGAATTTCTGATTTTTGCCCCAAAATAAAGGGAATTTCTGCCTTTTGCCCCAAAATTAGGGGAATTTCTGTGATTTTGCTCCAAAATACGGGGAATTTCTGCCTTTTTGCCCGATAATAATGGGAATGCATACCTTTTTGCCATAAAAAGGGAAATTTCTTCCTTTTTGCTCCAAAATAAGGGGAATTTCTTCATTTTTGCCTCTAAATAAGTAGAATTTCTGTCTTTTTCCCCCAAAACAAAGGGAATTTCTGTCTTTTTTGCATCAAAATAAGGAGAATGTCTGACTTATTACCCTGAAATAAGTGAAATTTCTGCAATTTTGCCCCAAAATAAGGGAAATTTCTGCAATTTTGCCCCAATGTAAAAGAAATTTCTGCAATTTTGCCCCAAAATAAGGGGAATTTCTGACTGTTTGCTCTCGAAAAAAGGAGATTTTTCTGTCTTTTTGCCCCAAAATAAGGAGAATTTCTGCTTTTGCCCGACAATTATGAGAATTTCTGCAATTTTGTTTTAAAATACGGTTAATTTCTGCCTTTTAGCCACAAAATAAAGGGAATTTCTGCATTTTCCCCCAATATTTGGGGTTTTTCTGCATTTTACCTCTAAATAATGGGAATTTCTGCATTTTACCACAAAATAAGAAGAATTCCTGCCTTTTGCCCCAAAATATGGGGATTTTCTGCATTTTTGTTCTAAAATAAGGAAAATTTCTTCAATTTTGTACCATAATAAAAGAAATTCCTGCTTTTTGCCCCAAAATAAGGGGAATTTCTGAATTTTGCCCTGAAATAAATGAAATTTCTGCAATTTTGCCCTAAAATAAGGGAAATTTCTGCAATTTTTTCCCATAATAAAGGAAATTTCTGCAATTTTGCCCCAAAATAAAGGAAAAATCTTGAATTTTGCCCCAAAATAAGGGGAATTTCTGATTTTTGCCCCAAAATAAAGGGAATTTCTGCCTTTTGCCCCAAAATTAGGGGAATTTCTACAATTTTGCTCCAAAATACGGGGAATTTCTGCCTTTTTGCTGGAAAATAATGGGAATGCAGACCTTTTTGCCATAAAAATGGAAATTTCTTCATTTTTGCTCCAAAATAAGGGGAATTTCTGCCTTTTTGCCTCTAAATAAGTGGAATTTCTGTCTTTTTCCCCCAAAACAAACGGAATTTCTGTCTTTTTTGCATCAAAATAAGAAGAATTTCTGACTTATTACCCTGAAATAAGTGAAATTTCTGCAATTTTGCCCCAAAATAAAGGAAATTTGTGCAATTTTGCCCCAATGTAAAAGAAATTTCTGCAATTTTGCCCCAAAATAAGGGGAATTTCTGACTGTTTGCTCTCGAAAAAAGGAGATTCTCTGTCCTTTTGCCCCAAAATAAGGAGAATTTCTGATTTTTTGCCCGAAAATTATGAGAATTTCTGCAATTTTGCTTTAAAATACGGTTAATTTCTGCCTTTTAGCCCCAAAATAGAGAATTTCTGCATTTTCCCCCAATATTTGGGGAATTTCTGCATTTTATCTCTAAATAAGGGGAATTTCTGCATTTTACCTCAAAATAAGAAGAATTTCTGCCTTTTGCCCCAAAATATGGGGAATTTCTGCCTTTTTGCCCCAAAATAAGAAAAATTTTTGCTTTATTTCTCTGAAATAAGTGAAATTTCTGCAATTTTGCCCTAAAATAAGGGAAATTTCTGCAATTTTTTCCCCTAATAAAGGAAATTTCTGCAATTTTGTCCCAAAATAAGGGGAATTTCTCCTTTTTTGCCCCTAAATAAAGGAAATTTCAGCCTTTTTACCTGAAAATTAGTGAAATTTCTGCAATTTTGCCCCAAATAAAGGAAATTACTGCAATTTTGCCCCAAAATAAGGTAAATTCCTGTAATTTTGCCCCAAAATAAAGGAAATTTCTTGAATTTTGCCCCAAAATAAGGGGAATTTCTGATTTTTGCCCCAAAATAAAGGGAATTTCTGTCTTTTGCCCAAAATTAGGGGAATTTCTGCATTTTGATCCAAAATACGGGGAATTTCTGCCTTTTTGCCTGAAAATAATGGGAATGCATACCTTTTTGCCACAAAAAGGGAAATTTCTTCATTTTTGCTCCAAAATAAGGGGAATTTCTGCCTTTTTGCCTCTAAATAAGTGGAATTTCTGTCTTTTTCCCCCAAAACAAAGGGAATTTCTGTCTTTTTTGCATCAAAATAAGGAGAATTTCTGACTTATTACCCTGAAATGAGTGAAATTTCTGCAATTTTGCCCCAAAATAAGGGAAATTTCTGCAATTTTTCCCCAATGTAAAAGAAATTTCTGCAATTTTGCCCGAAAATAAGGGGAATTTCTGAGTGTTTGCTCTCGAAAAAAGGAAATTTTCTGTCTTTTTGCCCCAAAATAAGGAGAATTTCTGCTTTTTTGCCCGAAAATTATGAGAATTTCTGCAATTTTGCTTTAAAATACGGTTAATTTCTGCCTTTTAGCCCAAAAATGAAGGGAATTTCTGCATTTTCCCCCAATATTTGGGGAATTTCTGCATTTTACCTCTAAATAAGGGGAATTTCTGCATTTTACCTCAAAATAAGAAGAATTTCTGCCTTTTGCCCCAAAATATGAGGAATTTCTGCCTTTTTGTTCCAAAATAAAGAATATTTCTACAATTTTATACCATAATAAAAGAAATTTCTGCTTTTTGCCCCAAAATAAGGGGAATTTCTGAATTTTTGCCCTGAAATAAATGAAATTTCTGCAATTTTGCCCCAAAATAAGGGAAATTTCTGCCTTTTTGCCATGAAATATGTGAAATTTCTGCAACTTTACCCCAAAATAAGGTGAATTTCTGCCTTTTTGCCCGAAAATAATGAAAATTTCTGCATTTTTGCCCCAAAATAAGAAAGATTTTTGCTTTATTTCTCTGAAATAAGTAAAATTTCTGCAATTTTGCCCTAAAATAAGGGAAATTTCTGCAATTTTTTCCCATAATAAAGGAAATTTCTGCAATTTTGCCTCGAAATAAGGGGAATTTCTCCTTTTTTGCCCCAAAATAAAGGAAATTTCAGCCTTTTTACCTGAAAATAAGTGAAATTTCTGCAATTTTGACCCAAATAAGTGAAATTTCTGCAATTTTGCCTCAAAATAAGGTAAATTCCTGCAATTTTGACGCAAAATAAAGGAAATTTCTTGAATTTTGCCCCAAAATAAGGGGAATTTCTGATTTTTGCCCCAAAATAAAGGGAATTTCTGCCTTTTGCCCCAAAATTAGGGGAATTTCTGTGATTTTGCTCCAAAATACGGGGAATTTCTGCCTTTTTGCCCGATAATAATGGGAATGCATACCTTTTTGCCATAAAAAGGGAAATTTCTTCCTTTTTGCTCCAAAATAAGGGGAATTTCTTCATTTTTGCCTCTAAATAAGTAGAATTTCTGTCTTTTTCCCCCAAAACAAAGGGAATTTCTGTCTTTTTTGCATCAAAATAAGGAGAATGTCTGACTTATTACCCTGAAATAAGTGAAATTTCTGCAATTTTGCCCCAAAATAAGGGAAATTTCTGCAATTTTGCCCCAATGTAAAAGAAATTTCTGCAATTTTGCCCCAAAATAAGGGGAATTTCTGACTGTTTGCTTTCGAAAAAAGGAGATTTTCTGTCTTTTTGCCCCAAAATAAGGAGAATTTCTGCTTTTGCCCGACAATTATGAGAATTTCTGCAATTTTGTTTTAAAATACGGTTAATTTCTGCCTTTTAGCCACAAAATAAAGGGAATTTCTGCATTTTCCCCCAATATTTGGGGTATTTCTGCATTTTACCTCTAAATAATGGGAATTTCTGCATTTTACCACAAAATAAGAAGAATTCCTGCCTTTTGCCCCAAAATATGGGGATTTTCTGCATTTTTGTTCTAAAATAAGGAAAATTTCTTCAATTTTGTACCATAATAAAAGAAATTTCTGCTTTTTGCCCCAAAATAAGGGGAATTTCTGAATTTTGCCCTGAAATAAATGAAATTTCTGCAATTTTGCCGCAAAATAAGAGAAATTTCTCCCTTGTTGCCATGAAATATGTGAAATTTCTGCCATTTTACCCCAAAATAGGGGTAATTTTTGCCTTTTTGCGCCAAAATAATGGGGATTTCTGCCTTTTTGCCCCAAAATAAGAAAAATTTTTGCTTTATTTCTCTGAAATAAGTGAAATTTCTGCAATTTTGCCCTAAAATAAGGGAAATTTCTGCAATTTTTTCCCATAATAAAGGAAATTTCTGCAATTTTGCCCCAAAATAAGGGGAATTTCTTCTTTTTTGCCCCAAAATAAAGGAAATTTCAGCCTTTTTACCTGAAAATAAGTAAATTTCTGCAATTTTACCCCAAATAAGGGAAATTTCTGCAATTTTGCCCCAAAATAAGGTAAATTCCTGCAATTTTGCCCCAAAATAAAGGAAAAATCTTGAATTTTGCCCCAAAATAAGGGGAATTTCTGATTTTTGCCCCAAAATAAAGGGAATTTCTGCCTTTTGCCCCAAAATTAGGGGAATTTCTACAATTTTGCTCCGAAATACGGGGAATTTCTGCCTTTTTGCTGGAAAATAATGGGAATGCATACCTTTTTGCCATAAAAATGGAAATTTCTTCATTTTTGCTCCAAAATAAGGGGAATTTCTGCCTTTTTGCCTCTAAATAAGTGGAATTTCTGTCTTTTTCCCCCAAAACAAACGGAATTTCTGTCTTTTTTGCATCAAAATAAGAAGAATTTCTGACTTATTACCTTGAAATAAGTGAAATTTCTGCAATTTTGCCCCAAAATAAAGGAAATTTCTGCAATTTTGCCCCAATGTAAAAGAAATTTCTGCAATTTTGCCCCAAAATAAGGGGAATTTCTGACTGTTTGCTCTCGAAAAAAGGAGATTCTCTGTCCTTTTGCCCCAAAATAAGGAGAATTTCTGCTTTTTTGCCCGAAAATTATGAGAATTTCTGCAATTTTGCTTTAAAATACGGTTAATTTCTGCCTTTTAGCCCCAAAATAAAGAGAATTTCTGCATTTTCCCCCAATATTTGGGGAATTTCTGCATTTTATCTCTAAATAAGGGGAATTTCTGCATTTTACCTCAAAATAAGAAAAATTTCTGCCTTTTGCCCCAAAATATTGGGAATTTCTGCCTTTTTGCCCCAAAATAAGAAAAATTTTTGCTTTATTTCTCTGAAATAAGTGAAATTTCTGCAATATTGCTCTAAAATAAGGGAAATTTCTGCAATTTTTTCCCCTAATAAAGGAAATTTCTGCAATTTTGTCCCAAAATAAGGGGAATTTCTCCTTTTTTGCCCCAAAATAAAGGAAATTTCAGCCTTTTTACCTGAAAATTAGTGAAATTTCTGCAATTTTGCCCCAAATAAAGGAAATTACTGCAATTTTGCCCCAAAATAAGGTAAATTCCTGTAATTTTGCCCCAAAATAAAGGAAATTTCTTGAATTTTGCCCCAAAATAAGGGGAATTTCTGATTTTTGTCCCAAAATAAAGGGAATTACTGTCTTTTGCCCAAAATTAGGGGAATTTCTGCATTTTGCTCCAAAATACGGGGAATTTCTGCCTTTTTGCCTGAAAATAATGGGAATGCATACCTTTTTGCCATAAAAAGGGAAATTTCTTCATTTTTGCTCCAAAATAAGGGGAATTTCTGCCTTTTTGCCTCTAAATAAGTGGAATGTCTGTCTTTTTCCCCCAAAACAGAGGGAATTTCTGTCTTTTTTGCATCAAAATAAGGAGAATTTCTGACTTATTACCCTGAAATAAGTGAAATTTCTGCAATTTTGCCCCAAAATAAGGGAAATTTCTGCAATTTTGCCCCAATGTAAAAGAAATTTCTGCAATTTTGCCCCAAAATAAGGGGAATTTCTGACTGTTTGCTTTGGAAAAAAGGTGATTTTCTGTCTTTTTGCCCCAAAATAAGGAGAATTTCTGCTTTTTTGCCCGAAAATTATGAGAATTCCTGCAATTTTGCTTTAAAATACGGTTAATTTCTGTCTTTTAGCCCCACAATGAAGGGAATTTCTGCATTTTCCCCCAATATTTGGGGAATTTCTGCATTTTACCTCTAAATAAGGGGAATTTCTGCATTTTACCTCAAAATAAGAAGAATTTCTGCCTTTTGCCCCAAAATATGGAGAATTTCTGCCTTTTTGTTCCAAAATAAGGAATATTTCTACAATTTTATACCATAATAAAAGAAATTTCTGCTTTTTGCCCCAAAATAAGGGGAATTTCTGAATTTTTGCCCTGAAATAAATGAAATTTCTGCAATTTTGCCCCAAAATAAGGGAAATTTCTGCCCTTTTGCCATGAAATATGTGAAATTTCTGCAACATTACCCCAAAATAAGGTGAATTTCTGCCTTTTTGCCCGAAAATAATGGGAATTTCTGCATTTTTGCCCCAAAATAAGAAAGATTTTTGCTTTATTTCTCTGAAATAAGTAAAATTTCTGCAATTTTGCCCTAAAATAAGGGAAATTTCTGCAATTTTTTCCCATAATAAAGGAAATTTCTGCAATTTTGCCTCGAAATAAGGGGAATTTCTCCTTTTTTGCCCCAAAATAAAGGAAATTTCAACCTTTTTACCTGAAAATAAGTGAAATTTCTGCAATTTTGCCCTAAATAAGTGAAATTTCTGAAATTTTGCCTCAAAATAAGGTAAATTCCTGCAATTTTGATGCAAAATAAAGTAAATTTCTTGAATTTTGCCACAAAATAAGGGGAATTTCTGATTTTTGCCCCAAAATAAAGGGAATTTCTGCCTTTTGCCCCAAAATTAGGGGAATTTCTGTGATTTTGCTCCAAAATACGGGGAATTTCTGCCTTTTTGCCCGATAATAATGGGAATGCATACCTTTTTGCCATAAAAAGGGAAATTTCTTCCTTTTTGCTCCAAAATAAGGGGAATTTCTTCATTTTTGCCTCTAAATAAGTAGAATTTCTGTCTTTTTCCCCCAAAACAAAGGGAATTTCTGTCTTTTTTGCATCAAAATAAGGAGAATGTCTGACTTATTACCCTGAAATAAGTGAAATTTCTGCAATTTTGCCCCAAAATAAGGGAAATTTCTGCAATTTTGCCCCAATGTAAAAGAAATTTCTGCAATTTTGCCCCAAAATAAGGGGAATTTCTGACTGTTTGCTCTCGAAAAAAGGAGATTTTTCTGTCTTTTTGCCCCAAAATAAGGAGAATTTCTGCTTTTGCCCGACAATTATGAGAATTTCTGCAATTTTGTTTTAAAATACGGTTAATTTCTGCCTTTTAGCCACAAAATAAAGGGAATTTCTGCATTTTCCCCCAATATTTGGGGTTTTTCTGCATTTTACCTCTAAATAATGGAAATTTCTGCATTTTACCACAAAATAAGAAGAATTCCTGCCTTTTGCCCCAAAATATGGGGATTTTCTGCATTTTTGTTCTAAAATAAGGAAAATTTCTTCAATTTTGTACTATAATAAAAGAAATTTCTGCTTTTTGCCCCAAAATAAGGGGAATTTCTGAATTTTGCCCTGAAATAAATGAAATTTCTGCAATTTTGCCCCAAAATAAGGGAAATTTCTGCCTTGTTGCCATGAAATATGTGAAATTTCTGCCATTTTGCCCCAAAATAAGGTTAATTTTTGCCTTTTTGCGCCAAAATAATGGGGATTTCTGCCTTTTTGCCCCAAAATAAGAAAAATTTTTGCTTTATTTCTCTGAAATAAGTGAAATTTCTGCAATTTTGCCCTAAAATAAGGGAAATTTCTGCAATTTTTTCCAATAATAAAGGAAATTTCTGCAATTTTGCCCCAAAATAAGGGGAATTTCTTCATTTTTGCCCCAAAATAAAGGAAATTTCAGGCTTTTTACCTGAAAATAAGTGAAATTTCTGCAATTTTACCCCAAATAAGGGAAATTTCTGCAATTTTGCCCCAAAATAAGGTAAATTCCTGTAATTTTGCCCCAAAATAAAGGAAATTTCTTGAATTTTGCCCCAAAATAAGGGGAATTTCTGATTTTTGCCCCAAAATGAAGGGAATTTCTGCCTTTTGCCCCAAAATTAGGGGAATTTCTACAATTTTGCTCCAAAATACGGGGAATTTCTGCCTTTTTGCTTGAAAATAATGGGAATGCATACCTTTTTGCCATAAAAATGGAAATTTCTTCATTTTTGCTGCAAAATAAGGGGAATTTCTGCCTTTTTGCCTCTAAATAAGTGGAATTTCTGTCTTTTCCCCCAAAACAAAGAGAATTTCTGTCTTTTTTGCATCAAAATAAGGAGAATTTCTGACTTATTACCCTGAAATAAGTGAAATTTCTGCAATTTTACCCCAAAATAAGGGAAATTTCTGCAATTTTGCCCCAATGTAAAAGAAATTTCTGCAATTTTGCCCCAAAATAAGGGGAATTTCTGACTGTTTGCTCTCGAAAAAAGGAGATTTTCTGTCATTTTACCCCAAAATAAGGAGAATTTCTGCTTTTTTGCCTGAAAATTATGAGAATTTCTGCAATTTTGCTTTAAAATACGGTTAATTTCTGCCTTTTAGCCCCAAAATAAAGGGAATTTCTGCATTTTCCCCCAATATTTGGGGAATTTCTGCATTTTACCTCTAAATAAGAGGAATTTCTGCATTTTACCTCAAAATAAGAAGAATTTCTGACTTTTGCCGCAAAATATGGGGAATTTCTGCCTTTTTGTTTCAAAATAAGGAAAATTTCTTCAATTTTGTACCATAATAAAAGAAATTTCTGCTTTTTGCCCCAAAATAAGGGGAGTTTCTGAATTTTTGCCCTGAAATAAATGAAATTTCTGCAATTTCCCCCAAAATAAGGGAAATTTTTGCTTTTTTGCCCCAAAATAAAGAGAATTTCTTCCTTTTGCCCCAAAATATGGCGAATTTCTGCATTTTTGCCCGAAAATAAGAAGAATGCATACCTTTTTGCCATAAAAAAGGTAAATTTTTTCATTTTTGCTCCAAAATAAGGGGAATTTCTGCTTTTTTGCCTCTAAAGAAGTGGAATTTCTTTCTTTTTCTTCCAAAACAAAAGGAATTTTTGTCTTTTTTGCCCCAAAATAAGGAAAATTTCTTACTTATTACCCTGAAATAAGTGAAATTTCTGAAATTTTGCCCCAATATAAAGGAAATTTCTGCCATTTTGCCCCCAAATAAGGGGAATTTCAGACTTTTTACCTCAAAGTAATGGGAATTTCTAAATTTTGGCACAAAATATTAGGAATTTCTGCCTTTTTGCCCCAAAATAAGTGAAATTTCTCCAATTTTGCCCCAAAATAAGAAAAATTTCGGCAATTTTGCCCCAAAATAAGTGGAATTTCTGCCTTTTGCCCCAAAATTTGGGGAATTTCTGCCTTTTTGCCCGAAAATAAAAAGAATGCATACCTTTTTGCCATAAAAAAGGGAAATTTCTTCATTTTTGCTCAAAATAAGGGGAACTTTTGCCTTTTTGCCTCTAAATAAGTGGAATTTCTGTTTTTCCCCCAAAACAAAGGGAATTTCTGTCTTTTTTGCCTCAAAATAAGAAAAATTTCTGACTTATTACCCTGAAATAAGTGAAATTTCTGCAAATTTGCCCCAAAATAAGGGAAATTTTTGCCTTTTGCCCTAAAATTTGGGGAATTTGAGAATTTTACCTCAAAATAAGGGAAATTTCTGATTTTTGCACCAAAATATGGAGAATTTCTGCCTTTTTGCCCCATAATAAAGGGAATTTCTGCATTTTTGCACCAATATTAGGGGAATTTCTGCAATTTTGCTCCAAAATACGGGTCATTTGCCTTTTTGCCCGAAATTAATTGGAATTTCTTGCTTTTTGTCCCGAAATAAGTGAAATTTCTTCAATTTTCGCAAAAAATTAGGGATTTCATCTTTTTGCCCCAAAATAAGGGGAATTTCTGCCATTTTGCCCTGAAATATTTGAAATTTCTGCAATTTTACCCCAAAATAAGGGGAATTTCTGCCTTTTTGCCCCAAAATAAGGAGAATTTCAACTTTATTACCTCAAAATAAAGGAAATTTCTGCCTTTTTTCCACAAAATATACGGAATTTCTTCCTTTTTGCCCCAAAATAAGGAAAATTTGTGCAATTTTGCCCCAAAATAAGAGGAATTTCTCACTTTTTGCCCAAAATAAAGGAAATTTCAGACTTTTTACCTGAAAATAAGAGAAATTTCTGCAATTTTGCCCACAATATAAGAAATTTCTGCAATTTTGTTCCAAAATAAGGTAAATTCCTGCAATTTTGCCCCAAAATAAAGAAAATGTCTAGAATTTTGCCCCAAAATAAGGGGAATTTCTGATTTTTGCCCCAAAATAAAGGGAATTTCTGCCTTTTGCTCAAAAATTAGGGGAATTTCTGCAATTTTGCTCCAAAATATGGGGAATTTCTGCCTTTTTGCCCGAAAATAAAGGGAATGTTTACCTTTTTGCCATAAAAAAGGGAAATTTCTTCATTTTTGCCCCAAAATATGGGGATTTTTTGCTATTTTGATTTAAAATAAGTGCAATTTCTGCCTTTTCCCTAAAAATAAACAAAATTTCTGTCTTTTTGCACCAAAAAAGGGAATTTCTGAATTTGCCCGAAAATAAGGGGAATTTCAGCCTTTTTACCTCAAAATAAGGGGAATTTCTTCCTTTTTGCCCCAAAATATGGGAAATTTCTGCCTTTTTGCCCCAAAATAAGAAAATTTCTGCCTTTTTTCTGAAATAAATGAAATTTCTGCAATTTTGCCTCAAATTAGGGAAATTTCTGCAATTTTGCCCAAATGTAAAGGAAATTTCTGCAATTTTACCCCAAAATAAGGGAAATTTCTGACTTTATGCTCCCGAAAAAAGGAAATTTTCTGTCTTTTTGCCCTAAAATAAGAATTTTTGCCTTTTTGCCCGAAAATTATGAGAATTTCTGCAATTTTGCTTCAAAATACGGTTAATTTCTTCATTTTAGCCCCAAAATAAAGAGAATTTCTACATTTTTCCCCAATATTTGGGGAATTTCTGCATTTTACCTCTAAATAAGGGGAATATCTGCATTTTACCTCAAAATAAGAAGAATTTCTGCCTTTTGCCCCAAAATATGGGGAATTTCTGCCTTTTTGTTCCGAAATAAGGAAAATTTCTTCAATTTTGTACCATAATAAAAGAAATATCTGCTTTTTGCCCCAAAATAAGGGAAATTTCTGACTTTTTGCCTTGAAATAAATTAAATTTCTGCAATTTTGCCCAAAAATAAATTAAATTTGTGCCTTTTGCCCCAAAATAATGGGAATTTCTGCCTTTTGTCCCAAAATATGGGGAATTTCTGCCTGTTTCCCCGAAAATAAGAAGAATGCATACCTTTTTCCCATAAAAAAGGGAAATTTCTTCATTTTTGCTCCAAAATAAGCGAAATTTCTGCTTCTTTGCCTCTAAATTAGTGGAATTTCTGTCTTTTCCCCCCAAAACAAAGGGAATTTCTGTCTTTTTTGCCGCAAAATAAGGAAAATTTCTGACTTATTACCTTGAAATAAGTGAAATTTCTGCAATTTTGCCCCAATATAAGGGAAATTTCTACCTTTTTGCCCACAAATAAGGGGAATTTCAGCCTTTTTACCTCAAAATATAAGGAATTTATAAAATTTGGCACAAAATATTAGGAATTTCTGCCTTTTTGCACCAAAATAAAGAAAATTTCTGCCTCTTTTCACTGAAATAAGTGAAATTTCTGCAATTTTGCCCCAAAATAAGTGAAATTTCTGCAATTTTGACAAAAAATAAAGGAAATTTCTGGAATTTTGCCCCAAGATAAGTGGAATTTCTGTATTTTGCCCCAAAATATGGAGAATTTCTGCCTTTTTGCCCCACGATTAATGAAATTTCTGCAATTTTGGCGTAAAATAAGGGAAATTTCTGCAATTTTTCCCCATAATAAGGGAAATTTCTTCCATTTTGCCCCCAAATAAGGGGAATTTCTGTTTTTTTGCCCCACAATTAAGGAAATTTCTGCAATTTTGCCCCAAAATAAGGAGAATTTTTGATTTTGCCCCCAAATTTGGGGAATTTCTGCGATTTTGCTCCAAAATAGGGGGAATTTCTGTTTTTTTGCCCGAAAATAATGGGAATGCATACCTGTTTGCCATAAAAAGGGAAATTTCTTCATTTTTGCTCCAAAATAAGGGGAATTTCTGCCTTTATGCCTCTAAATAAGTGGAATTTCTGTCTTTTTCCCCCAAAACATAGGGAATTTCTGTCTTTTTTGCATCAAAATAAGGAGAATTTCTGACTTATTACCGTGAAATAAGTGAAATTTCTGCAATTTTGCCCCAAAATAAGGTAAATTTCTGCAATTTTGCCCCAAAATAAAAAATGTTTCTGGAATTTTGCCCCAAAATAAGGGGAATTTGTGATTTTTACCCCAAAATAATGGGAATTTCTGCCTTTTGCCCCAAAATTAGGGGAATTTCTGCAATTTTGCTCCAAAATATAGGGAATTTCTGCCTTTTTGCCCGAAAATAAAGGGAATGTTTACCTTTTTGCCATAAAAAAGGGAAATTTCCTCATTTTTGCCCCAAAAAATGGGGATTTTCCGCCTTTTTGATTCAAAATAAGTTCAAGTTCTGCCTTTTCCCTAAAAATAAACAAAATTTCTGTCTTTTTGCACCAAAATAAGGGAAATTTCTGACTTTTTGCCCGAAAATAAGGGAAATTTCAGCCTTTTTACCTCAAAATAAAGGGAATTTCTTCCTTTTTGCCCCAAAATATGGGGAATTTCTGTTTTTTTGCTCCAAAATAAGAAAATTTCTGCCTTTTTTTCTGAAATAAGTGAAATTTCTGCAATTATGCCTAAAAATAAGGGAAATTTATGCAATTTTGCCCCAAAATAAGGGAAATTTCTGACTTTATGCTCCCGAAAAAAGGAGATTTTCTGTCTTTTTGCCCAAAATAAGAATTTTTGCCTTTTTGCCCGAAAATTATGAGAATTTCTGCAATTTTGCTTCAAAATACGGTTAATTTCTTCCTTTTAGCCCCAAAATAAAGGGAATTTCTTCATTTTTCCCCCAATATTTGGGGAATTTCTGCATTTTACCTCCAAATAAGGGGAATTTCTGCATTTTACCTCAAAATAAGAAGAATTTCTGCCTTTTGCCCCAAATTTGGGGAATTTCTGCCTTTTGTTCCGAAATAAGGAAAATTTCATCAATTTTGTACCATAATAAAAGAAATTTCTGCTTTTTGCCCCAAAATAAGGGAAATTTCTGACTTTTCGCCTTGAAATAAATGAAATTTCTGCAATTTTGCCCAAAAATAAGTTAAATTTGTGCCTTTTGCCCCAAAACAATGGGAATTTTGCCTTTTGCCCCAAAATATGGGGAATTTCTGCCTGTTTACCCGAAAATAAGAAGAATGCATACCTTTTTGCCATAAAAAAGGGAAATTTCTTCATTTTTGCTCAAAAATAAGTGAAATTTCTGCTTCTTTGCCTCTAAATAAGTGGAATTTCTGTCTTTTTCCCACAAAACAAAGAGAATTTCTGTCTTTATTGCCCCAAAATAAGGAAAATTTCTGACTTATTACCTTGAAATAAGAGAAATTTCTGCAATTTTGCCCCAATATAAGGGAAATTTCTACCTTTTTGCTCCCAAATAAGGGGAATTTCAGCCTTTTTACCTCAAAATATAAGGAATTTCTAAATTTTGGCACAAAATATTAGGAATTTCTGCCTTTTTGCCCCAAAATAAGGAAAATTTCTGCCTTTTTTCTTTGAAATAAGTGAAATTTCTGCAATTTTGCCCCAAAATAAGTGAAATTTCTGCAATTTTGCCCCAAAATAAGGGAAATTTCTAGAATTTTGCCCCAAAATAAGTGGAATTTCTGAATTTTGCCCCAAAATATGGAGAATTTCTGCTTTTTTGCACCACAATTAGTGAAATTTCTGCAATTTTGCCCTAAAATAAGGGAAATTTCTGCAATTTTTACCCATAATAAGGGAAATTTCTGCCATTTTGCCCCCAAATAAGGGGAATTTCTGTTTTTTTGCCCCACAATTAGGGAAATTTCTGCAATTTTGCCCCAAAATAAGGGGAATTTCTGCTTTTTGCCCCAAAATTAGGGGAATTTCTGCAATTTTGCTCCAAAATACTGGGAATTTCTGCCTTTTTGCCCGAAAATAATGGGAATGCATACCTTTTTGCCATAAAAAGGGAAATTTCTTCATTTTTGCTCCAAAATAAGGGGAATTTCTGCAATTTTGCCTCTAAATAAGTGGAATTTCTGTCTTTTTCCCCAAAACAAGGGAATTTCTGTCTTTTTTGCATCAAAATAAGGAGAATTTCTGACTTATTACCCTGAAATAAGTGAAATTTCTGCAATTTTGCCCCAAAATAAGGGAAATTTCTGCAATTTTTCCCCAATGTAAAAGAAATTTCTGCAATTTTGCCCCAAAATAAGGGGAATTTCTGAGTGTTTGCTCTCGAAAAAAGGAAATTTTCTGTCTTTTTGCCCCAAAATAAGGAGAATTTCTGCTTTTTTGCCCGAAAATTATGAGAATTTCTGCAATTTTGCTTTAAAATACGGTTAATTTCTGCCTTTTAGCCCAAAAATGAAGGGAATTTCTGCATTTTCCCCCAATATTTGGGGAATTTCTGCATTTTACCTCTAAATAAGGGGAATTTCTGCATTTTACCTCAAAATAAGAAGAATTTCTGCCTTTTGCTCCAAAATATGGGGATTTTCTGCTTTTTGTTCTAAAATAAGGAAAATTTCTTCAATTTTGTACCATAATAAAAGAAATTTCTGCTTTTTGCCCCAAAATAAGGCGAATTTCTGAATTTTTGCCCTGAAATAAATGAAATTTCTGCAATTTTGCACCAAAATAAGGGAAATTTCTGCCTTTTTGCCATGAAATATGTGAAATTTCTGCAATTTTACCCCAAAATAAGGTGAATTTTTGCCTTTTTGCCCCAAAATAATGGGAATTTCTGTCCTTTTGCCCCAAAATAAGAAAAATTTTTGCTTTATTTCTCTGAAATAAGTGAAATTTCTGCAATTTTGCCCTAAAATAAGGGAAATTTTTGCAATTTCTTCCAATAATAAAGGAAATTTTTGCAATTTTGCCCCAAAATAAGGGGAATTTTTTCCTTTTTGCCTCAAAATAAAGGAAATTTCAGCCTTTTTACCTGAAAAAAAGTAAAATTTCTGCAATTTTGCCCCAAATAAGGGAAATTTCTGCAATTTTGCCCCAAAATAAGGTAAATTCCTTCAATTTTGCCCCAAAATAAAAGAAATTTCTTGAATTTTGCCCCAAAATAAGGGGAATTTTTGATTTTTGCCCCAAAATAAAGGGAATTTCTGCCTTTTGCCCCAAAATTAGGGGAATTTCTGCAATTTTGCCCTAATGTAAAAGAAATTTCTGCAATTTTGCCCCAAAATAAGGGGAATTTCTGACTGTTTGCTCTCGAAAAAAGGAGATTTTCTGTCTTTTTGCCCCAAAATAAGTAGAATTTCTGCTCTTTTGCCTGAAAATTATGAGAATTTCTGCAATTTTGCTTTAAAATACGGTTAATTTCTGCCTTTTAGCCCCAAAATAAAGGGAATTTCTGCATTTTCCCCCAATATTTGGGGAATTTCTGTATTTTACCTCTAAATAAGGGGAATTTCTGCATTTTACCTCAAAATAAGAAGAATTTATGCCTTTTGCCCCCAAATATGGGGGAATTTCTGCCTTTTTCTTCCAAAATAAGGAAAATTTCTTCAATTTTGTACCATAATAAAAGAAATTTCTGCTTTTTGCCCCAAAATAAGAGGAATTTCTGAATTTTTGCCCTGAAATAAATGAAATTTCTGCAAGTTTGCCCCAAAATGAGGGAAATTTTTGCCTTTTTGCCCCAAAATAAAGGGAATTTCTGTTTTTTGCCCTAAAATATGGGAAATTTCTGCCTTTTTGCCCGAAAATAAGAAGAATGCATACCTTTTTGCCATAAAAAAGGTAAATTTCTTCATTTTTGCTCCTAAATAAGGGGAATTTCTGCTTTTTTGCCTCTAAATATGTGGAATTTCTTTCTTTTTCCCCCAAAACAAAAGGAATTTCTGTCTTTTTTGCCCCAAAATAAGGAAAATTTCTGACTTATTACCCTGAAATAAGTGAAATTTCTGAAATTTTGCCCCAATATAAGGGAATTTTCTGCCTTTTTGTCCCCAAATAAGGGGAATTTCAGACTTTTTACCTCAAAATAATGGGAATTTCTAAATTTTGGCAAAAAATATTTGGAATTTCTGCATTTTTGCCCCAAAATAAGGATAATTTCTGCCTTTTTTCCTTGAAATAAGTGAAATTTCTGCAATTTTGCCCAAAAATAAGTGAAATTTCTCCAATTTTGCCCCAAAATAAGGGAAATTTCTGCAATTTTGCCCCAAAATAAGTGGAATTTATGCCTTTTGCCCCAAAATTTGGGGAATTTCTGCCTTTTAGCCCGAAAATAAAAAGAATGCATACCTTTTTGCCATAAAAAAGGGAAATTTCTTCATTTTTGCTCCAAAATAAGGGGAACTTTTGCCTTTTTGCCTCTAAATAAGTGGAATTTCTGTTTTTCCCCCAAAACAAAGGGAATTTCTGTATTTTTTGCCTCAAAATAAGGAAAATTTCTGACTTATTACCCTGAAATAAGTGAAATTTCGGCAAATTTGCCCCAAATTAAGGGAAATTTTTTTCTATTGCCCTAAAATTTGGGGAATTTGAGAATTTTACCTCAAAATAAGGGAAATTTCTGATTTTTGCACCAAAATATGGAGAATTTCTGCATTTTTGCCCCATAATAAAGGGAATTTCTGCATTTTTGCACCAATATTAGGGGAATTTCTGCAATTTTGCTCCAAAATACGGGTAATTTCTGCCTTTTTGCCCGAAATTAATTGGAATTTCTGGCTTTTTGTCCCGAAATAAGTGAAATTTCTTCAATTTTCGCCAAAAATTAGGGATTTCATATTTTTGCCCCAAAATAAGGGGAATTTCCCTCATTAGGCCCTGAAATATTTAAAATTTCTGCAATTTTACCCCAAAATAAGGTGAATTTCTGCCTTTTTGCCCCAAAATAATGGGAATTTCTGCCTTTTTGCCCCAAAATAAGAAAAATTTTTGCTTTATTTCTCTGAAATAAGTGAAATTTCTGCAATTTTGCATTAAAATAAGGGAAATTTCTGCAATTTTTTCCCATAATAAAGGAAATTTCTGCAATTTTGCCCCAAAATAAGGGGAATTTCCCCCTTTTTGCCCCAAAATAAAGGAAATTTCAGCCTTTTTACCTGAAAATAAGTGAAATTTCTGCAATTTTTCCCCAAATAAGGGAAATTTCTGCAATTTTGCCCCAAAATAAGGTAAATTCCTGCAATTTTGCCCCAAAATAAAGAAAATTTCTTGAATTTTGCCCCAAAATAAGGGGAATTTCTGATTTTTGCCCCAAAATAAAGGGAATTTCTGCCTTTTGCCCCAAAATTAGGGGAATTTCTTCAATTTTGCTCCAAAATATGGGGAATTTCTGCCTTTTTGCCCGAAAATAATGGGAATGCAAACCCTTTTGCCATAAAAATGGAAATTTCTTCATTTTTGCTCCAAAATAAGGGGAATTTCTGAGTTATTACCCTGATTAAGTGAAATTTCTGGAATTTTGCCGTGAAATAAGGGAAATTTCTGCAATTTTTTCCCATAATAAAGGAAATTTCTGCAATTTTGCCCCAAAATAAGGGGAATTTCTCCATTTGTGCCCCAAAATAAAGGAAATTTCAGCCTTTTTACCTGAATATAAGTGAAATTTCTGCAATTTTGCCCCAAATAAGGGAAATTTCTGCAATTTTGCCCTAAAATAAGGTAAATTCCTGCAATTTTGCCCCAAAATAAAGGAAATTTCTTGAATTTTGCCCCAAAATAAGGGGAATTTCTGATTTTTCCCCAAAATAAAGAAAAATTCTGCCTTTTGCCCCAAAATTAGGGGAATTTCTGCAATTTTGCTCCAAAATACGGGGAATTTCTGCCTTTTTGCCCGAAAATAATGGGAATTCATACCTTTTTGCCATAAAAAGGGAAATTTCTTCATTTTTGCTTCAAAATAAAGGGAATTTCTGCCTTTTTGCCTCTAAATAAGTGGAATTTCTGTCTTTTTCCCACAAAACAAAGGGAATTTCTGTCATTTTTGCATAAAAATAAGGAGAAATTCTGACTTATTACCCTGATATAAGTGAAATTTCTGCTATTTTACCCTAAAATAAGGTAAATTCCTGCAATTTTGCCCCAAAATAAAGAAAATTTCTTGAATTTTGCCCCAAAATAAAGGGAATTTCTGATTTTTGCCCCAAAATAAAGGGAATTTTTGCTTTTTGCCCAAAAATTAGGGGAATTTCTGCAATTTTGCTCCAAAATACGGGGAATTTCTGCCTTTTTGCCCGAAAATAATGGGAATTCACACCTTTTTGCCATAAAAAGGGAAATTTCTTCATTTTTGCTCCAAAATAAGGGGAATTTCTGCCTTTTTGCCTCTAAATAAGTGGAATTTCTGTCTTTTTCCCACAAAACAAAGGAAATTTCTGTCTTTTTTGCATCAAAATAAGGAGAATTTCTGACTTATTACCCTGAAATAAGTGAAATTTATGCAATTTTGCCCGAAAATAAGGGGAATTTCTGATTGTTTGCTCTCAAAAAAAGAAGATTTTCTGTCTTTTTGCCCCAAAATAAGTAGAATTTCTGCTTTTTTGCCCGAAAATTATGAGAATTTCTGCAATTTTGCTTTAAAATACGGTTAATTTCTGCCTTTTAGCCCCAAAATAAATGGAATTTCTGCATTTTCCCCCAATATTTGGGGAATTTCTGCATTTTACCTCTAAATAAGGGGAATTTCTGCATTTTACCTCAAAATAAGAAGAATTTATGCCTTTTGCCCCAAAATATGGGGGAATTTCTGCCTTTTTTTTCCAAAATTACCAAAATTTCTTCAATTTTGTACCATAATAAAAGAAATTTCTGCTTTTTGCCCCAAAATAAGGGAAATTTCTGAATTTTTGCCCTGAAATAAAGAAATTTCTGCAATTTTGCCCTAAAATAAGGGAAATTTTTGCCTTTTTGCCCCAAAATAAAGAGAATTTCTGCCTTTTGCCACAAAATATGGGGAATTTCTGCCTTTTTGCCCGAAAATAAGAAGAATGCATACCTTTTGCCATAAAAAAGGTAAATTTCTTCATTTTTGCTCCAAAATAAGGGGAATTTCTGCTTTTTTGCCTCTAAATAAGTGGAATTTCTTTATTTTTCCCCCAAAACAAAAGGAATTTCTGTCTTTTTTGCCCCAAAATGAGAAAAATTTCTGACTTATTACCCTGAAATAAGTGAAATTTCTGAAATTTTGCCCCAATATAAGCGAAATTTCTGCCTTTTTGCCCACAAATAAGGGGAATTTCAGACTTTTTACCTCAAAATAATGGGAATTTCTAAATTTTGGCACAAAATATTAGGAATTTCTGCATTTTTGCCCCCAAATAAGGAAATTTTCTGCCTTTTTTCTTTGAAATAAGTGAAATTTCTGCAATTTTGCCCCAAAATAAGTGAAATTTCTGCAATTTTGCCCCAAAATAAGGGAAATTTCTGCAATTTTGGACCAAAATAAGTGGAATTTCTGCCTTATGCCCCAAAATTTGAAGAATTTCTGCCTTTTTGCCCGAAAATAAAAAAAAATGCATACCTTTTTGCCATAAAAAAAGGAAATTTCTTCATTTTTGCTCCAAAATAAGGGAAATTTCTGCCTTTTTGCCTCTAAATAAGTGGAATTTCTGTCTTTTTCCCACAAAACAAAGGGAATTTTTGTCTTTTTTGCATAAAAATAAGGAGAATTTCTGACTTATTATCCTGAAATAAGTGAAATTTCTGCAATTTTGCCCCAAAATAAGGGAAATTTCTGCAATTTTGCCCTAATGTAAAAGAAATTTGTGCAATTTTGCCCCAAAATAAAGGGAATTTTTGACTGTTTGCTCTCGAAAAAAGGAGATTTTCTGTCTTTTTGCCCCAAAATAAGTAGAATTTCTGCTTTTTTGCCCGAAAATTATGAGAATTTCTGCAATTTTGCTTTAAACTACGGTTAATTTCTGCCTTTTAGCCCCAAAATAAAGGGAATTTCTGCATTTTACCCCAATATTTGGGGAATTTCTGTATTTTACCTTTAAATAAGGGGAATTTCTGCATTTTACCTCAAAATAAAAAGAATTTATGCCTTTTGCCCCAAAATATGGGGGAATTTCTGCCTTTTTCTTCCAAAATAAGGAAAATTTCTTCAATTTTGTACCATAATAAAAGAAATTTCTGCTTTTTGTCCCAAAATAAGGGGAATTTCTGAAATTTTGCCCTGAAATAAATGAAATTTCTGCAAGTTTGCCCCAAAATGAGGGAAATTTTTGCCTTTTTGCCCCGAAATAAAGGGAATTTCTGTTTTTTGCCCTAAAATATGGGAAATTTCTGCCTTTTTGCCCGAAAATAAGAAGAATGCATACCTTTTTGCCATAAAAAAGGTAAATTTCTTCATTTTTGCTCCTAAATAAGGGGAATTTCTGCTTTTTTGACTCTAAATATGTGGAATTTCTTTCCTTTTCCCCCAAAACAAAAGGAATTTCTGTCTTTTTTGCCCCAAAATAAAAAAATTTCTGACTTATTACCCTGAAATAAGTGAAATTTCTGAAATTTTGCCCCAATATAAGGGAATTTTCTGCCTTTTTGCCCCCAAATAAGGGGAATTTCAGACTTTTTACCTCAAAATAATGGGAATTTCTAAATTTTGGCACAAAATATTAGGAATTTCTGCATTTTTGCCCCAAAATAAGGATAATTTCTGCCTTTTTTTTTGAAATAAGTGAAATTTCTGCAATTTTGCCCCAAAATAAGTGAAATTTCTGTAATTTTGCCCCAAAATAAGGGAAATTTCTGCACTTTTGCCCCAAAATAAGTGGAATTTCTGCCTTTTGCCCCAAAATTTGGGGAATTTCTGCCTTTTTGCCCGAAAATAAAAAGAATGCATACCTTTTGGCCATAAAAAAGGGAAATTTCTTCATTCTTGCTCCAAAATAAGGGGAACTTTTGCCTTTTTGCCTCTAAATAAGTGGAATTTCTGTTTTTCCTTCAAAACAAAGGGAATTTCTGTATTTTTTGCCTCAAAAAAAGGAGAATTTCTGACTTATTATGCTGAAATAAGTGAAATTTCTGCAAATTTGCCCCAAAATATTGGAAATTTTTGCCTTTTGCCCTATATTTGGGAAATTTGAGAATTTTACCTCAAAATAAGGGAAATTTCTGATTTTTGCACCAAAATATGGAGAATTTCTGCCTTTTGGCCCATAATAAAGGGAATTTCTGCATTTTTGCACCAATATTAGGGGAATTTCTGCAATTTTGCTCCAAAATACGGGTCATTTCTGCCTTTTTGCCTGAAATTAATTGGAATTTCAGGCTTTTTGTCCCGAAATAAGTGATATTTCTTCAATTTTCACCAAAAATTAGGATTTCATCTTTTTGCCCCAAAATAATGGGAATTTCTGCCATTTTGCCCTGAAATATTTGAAATTTCTGCAATTTTACCCCCAAATAAGGGGAATTTCTGCCTTTGTGCCCCAAAATAAGAAGAATTTCAACCTTATTACCTCAAAATAAAGAAAATTTCTGCCCTTTTGCCACAAAATATATGGAATTTCTGCCTTTTTGCCCCAAAATAAGGAAAATTTCTGCAATTTTGCCCCAAAATTAGAGGAATTTCTCCCTTTTTGCCCAAAATAAAGGAAATTTCAGACTTTTTACCTGAAAATAAAAGAAATTTCTGCAATTTTTCCCCAAATAAGAGAAATTTCTGCAATTTTGTTCCAAAAAATGTAAATTCCTGCAATTTTTCCCCAAAATAAAGAAAATTTCTGGAATTTTGCCCCAAAATAAGAAGAATTTATGATTTTTGCCCCAAAATAAAGGGAATTTCTTCCTTTTGCCCAAAAATTAGGGGAATTTCTGCAATTTTGCTCCAAAATATGGGGAATTTCTGCCTTTTTGCCCGAAAATAAAGGGAATGTCTTCCTTTTTGCCATAAAAAAGGGAAATTTCTTCATTTTTGCCCCAAAATATGGGGATTTTCCGCCTTTTTGACTCAAAATAAGTGCAATTTCTGCCTTTTCCCTAAAAATAAACAAAATTTCTGTCTTTTTGCACCAAAATAAGTGGAATTTCTGACTTTTTGCCCGAAAATAAGGTTAATTTCAGAATTTTTACCTCAAAATAAGGGGAATTTCTTCCTTTTTGCCCCAAAATATGGGGAATTTCTGCCTTTTTGCCCCAAAATAAGAAAAATTTCGGCAATTTTGTACCAAAATAAAAGAAATTACTGCCTTTTTGCCCCAAAATAAGAAAATTTCTGCCTTTTTTCTGAAATAAGTGAAATTTCTGCAATTTTGCCTGAAAATAAAAGAAATTTCTGCAATTTTGCCCCAATGTAAAGGAAATTTCTGCAATTTTGCCCCAAAATAAGGGTAATTTCAGACTGTTTGCTCTCGAAAAAAGGAGATTTTCTGTCTTTTTGCCCAAATTAAGGAGAATTTCTGATTTTTGCCCGAAAATTATAAGAATTTCTGCAATTTTGCTTTAAAATACGGTTATTTTCTGCCTTTTAGCCCCAAAATAAAGGGAATTTCTGCATTTTCCCCCAATATTTGGGGAATTTCTGCATTTTACCTCCAAATAAGGGGAATTTCTGCATTTTACCTCAAAATAAGAAGAATTTCTGCCCTTTGCACCAAAATATGGGAATTTCTACCTTTTTGTTCCAAAATAAGGAAAATTTCTTCAATTTTGTACCATAATAAAAGAAATTTCTGCTTTTTGCCCCAAAATAAGGGGAATTTCTGAATTTTTGCCCTGAAATAAATGAAATTTCTGCAATTTTGCCCCAAAATAAGGGAAATTTTTGCCTTTTTGCCCAAAAATAAAGGAAATTTCTTCCTTTTGCCCCAAAATATGGGGAATTTCTGCCTTTTTGCCCGAAAATAAGAAGAATGCATACCTTTTTGCCATAAAAAAGGGAAATTTCTTCATTTTTGCTCCAAAATAAGCGAAATTTCTGCTTCTTTGCCTCTAAATAAGTGGAATTTCTGTCTTTTTCCCCCAAAACAAAGGGAATTTCTGTCTTTTTTGCCCCAAAATAAGAAAAATTTCTGACTTATTACCTTGAAATAAGTGAAATTTCTGCAATTTTGCCCCAATATAAGGGAAATTTCTACCTTTTTGCCCCCAAATAAGGGGAATTTCAGCCTTTTTACCTCAAAATATAAGGAATTTCTGAATTTTGGCACAAAATATTAGGAATTTCTGCGTTTATGTCCCAAAATAAGGAAAATCTGCCTTTTTTCCATGAAATAAGTGAAATTTCTGCAATTTTGCCCCAAAATAAGTGAAATTTCTGCAATTTTGTCCCAAAATAAGGGAAATTTCTAGAATTTTGCCCCAAAATAAGTGGAATTTCTGAGTTTTGCCCCAAAATATTGAGAATTTCTGCCTTTTTGCCCCACAATTAGTGAAATTTCTGCAATTTTGCCCTAAAAAAAGGGAAATTTCTGCAATTTTCTCCATAAAAAGGGAAATTTCTGCTATTTTGCCTTCAAATAAAGGGAATTTCTGTTTTTTTTCCACACAATTAGGGAAATTTCTGCAATTTTGCCCCAAAATAAGGGAAATTTCTGCTTTCTGCCCCAAAATAATGGGAATTTCTGCCTTTTTGTTCGAAAATAAGAAGAATGCATACCTTTTTGCCATAAAAAAGGAAAATTTCTTCATTTTTTCTCCAAAATAAGGGGAACTTTTGCCTTTTTGCCTCTAAATAATTGGAATTTCTGTCTTTTTCCCCTAAAACAAAGGGAATTTCTGTCTTTTTTGCCCCAAAATAAGGAAAATTTCTTACTTATTACCATCAAATAAGTAAAATTTCTGCAAATTTGCCCCAAAATAAGGGAAATTTTTGCCTTTTGGCTCAAAATATGGGGAATTTCAGCATTTTACCTCAAAATAAGGGAAATTTCTGATTTTTGCACCAAAATATGGACAATTTCTGCCTTTTTCCCCCAAAATAAAGGGAATTTCTGCATTTTTGCAACAATATTAGGGGAATTTTTACAATTTTGCTCCTAAATACGGATCATTTCTTCCTTTTTGCCCGAAATTAATTGGAATTTCTGCCTTTTTCTCCCGAAATAAGTGAAATTTCTTCAATTTATCCAAAAATTAGGGATTTCATCTTTTTGCCCCAAAATAAGGGGAATTTCTGCCTTTTTGCCCGAAAATAAGGGGAATGCATACCTTTTTGCCATAAAAAAGGGAAATTTCTTCATTTTTGCTCCAAAATAACGAAATTTCTTCTTTTTTGCCTCTAAATAAGTGGAATTTCTATCTTTTTTTCCCAAAACAAAGAGAATTTCTCTCTTTTTGCCCCAAAATAAAGAATATTTCGGCATTTTTTTCTGAAATAAGTGAAATTTCTGCAATTTTGCCCCAACATAAAGGAAATTTCTGCCTTTTTGCTTCTAAATAAGGGGAATTCCAGCCTTTTTACCTCAAAATATGGGGAATTTCTGCATTTTTGCAACAAAATATTAGGAATTTCTGCCTTTTTGCCCCAAAATAAGGAAAATTTCTGCCTTTTTTCCCTGAAATAATTGAAATTTCTGCAATTTTTCCCCAAAATAAGTGAAATTTCTGCATTTTTGCCCCCAAATAAAAGGGAATTTCAGCCTTTTTGCCCCCAAATAAGGGGAATTTCAACCTTATTACCTCTAAATAAAAGAAATTTCTCCCTTTTTGCAACAAAATATACGGAATTTCTGCATTTTTGCCCCAAAATAAGGAAAATTACTGCAATTTTGCCCCAAATAAGAGAAATTTCTCCCTTTTTGCCCCAAAATATACTAATTATCATCCTTTTTACCTTAAAATAAGTGAAATTTCTGCAATTTTGCCCCAAATAAGGGAAATTTCTGAAATTTTGCCCCAAAATAAGGTAAATTTCTGCAATTTTTCCCCAAAATAAGTGAAATTTCTGCCTTTTTGCCCCCAAATAAGGAGAATTTCAGCTTTCTGCCTCAAAATAAGGGGAATTTCTGCATTTTTGCCACAAAATGTACGGAATTTCTGCCTTTTTGCCCCAAAATAAGGAAAATTTCTGCATTTTTCCCTGAAATAAGTGAAATTTATGCAATTTTGCCCCAAAATAAGTGAAATTTCTGAGTTTTGCCCCAAAATAAGGAGAATTTCTGTCTTTTTGCCCCAACATATAGGGAATTTCTGCATTTTTGCCCCACAATTAGGGGAATTTCTGCAATTTTGCTCCAAAATACGGGGAATTTCTGCCTTTTTGCCTGAAAATAAGGGGAATGCATATTTTTTTGCCATATAAAATGGAAATTTCTTCATTTTTGCTCCAAAATAAGGAGAATTTCTGCCTTTTTGCCTCTAAATAAGTGGAATTTCTGTCTTTTTCCTTAAAAACAAAAGGAATTTCTGTCTTTTTTGCCCCAAAATAAGGGGAATTTCTGACTTATTACCCTGAAATAAGTAAAATTTCTGCAATTTTGTCCCAAAATAAGGGAAATTTCTGCCTTTTTGCCCCCAAATAAGGGGAATTTCAGCCTTTTTACCTCAAAATAAGGGGAATTTCTGTATTTTTGCCACAAAATTTATGGAATTTCTGCCTTTTTGCCCCATCATAAGGAAAATTTCTGCAATTTTGCCCAAAATAAGGGGAATTTCTCTATTTTTGCCCCCAAAAAGGCAATTTCAGCCTTTTTTCCTGAATATAAGGTAAATTACTGCAATTTTGCCCAAAAAAAGGTAAATTTCTGCAATTTTGCCCCAAAATAAAGGAAATTCCTGGAATTTTTCCCCAAAATAAGGGGAATTTCTGATTTTTACCCCAAAATAAAGGGAATTTCTGCCTTTTGTCCCAAAATAATGGGAATTTCTGCAATTTTGCTCCAAAATACGGGGAATATCTTCTTTTTGCCTGAAAATAAAGAAAATGCATACGTTTTTGCCATAAAAAGTGAAATTTCTTCATTTTTGCTCCAAAATAATGGGAATTTCTACCTTTTTGCCTCTAAATAAGTGGAATTTCTGTCTTTTTTTCCCTAAACAAAGAAAAAAACTTCTGTCTTTTTGCCCCAAAATAAAGAAAATTTCTGCCTTTTTTCTCTGAAATAAGTGAAATTTCTGTAATTTTGCCCCAACATAAGGGAAATTTCTGCATTTTTGCCCCCAAATAAGGGGAATTCCAGCCTTTTTACCTCAAAATATGGGGAATTTCTGCATTTTTTCCACAATATATTAGGAATTTCTGCTTTTTGCCCCAAAATAAGGAAAATTTCTGACTTTTTTCCTTGAAATAAATGAAATTTCTGAAATTTTGCCCCAAAATAAGTGAAATTTCTGCCTTTTTGCCCCCAAATAAGGGGAATTTCAGCCTTTTTGCCCCCAAATAAAGGGAATTTCAACCTTATTACCTCTAAATAATGGAAATTTCTGTCTTTTTGCCACAAAATATACAGAATTTCTGCCTTTTTGCCCCAAAATAAGAAAAATTACTGCAATTTTGCCCCAAGTAAGGGGAATTTCTCCATTTTTGCCCCAAAATAAATTAAATATCAACTTTTTTACTATAAAATAAGTGAAATTTCTGCAATTTTGCCCCAAAAAAGGGAAATTTCTGAAATTTTGCCCCAAAATAAAGAAAATTTCTGGAATTTTGTCCCAAAATATGGGGAATTTCTGATTTTTGCCCCAAAATAAAGGGAATTTCTGCCTTTTGCCCCAAAATTAGGGGAATTTCTGGAATTTTGCTCCCAAATAAGGGGAATTTCTGCCTTTTTGACCAAAAATAAGGGGAATGCTTACATTTTGCCATAAAAAAGTGAAATTTCTTCATTTTTGCTCCAAAATAAGGGGAATTTCTGCCTTTTTGCCTGAAAATAAGGGGAATTTCTTTTTTTCCCTCAAAACAAAGGGAATTTCTGTCTTTTTTGCCTCAAAATAAGGAAAATTTCTGACTTATTACACTGAAATAAGTGAAATTCCCCCAAAATAAAGAAAATTTCTGGAATTTTGCCCCAAAATAAGGGGAATTTCTGATTTTTGCCCCAAAATATAGGGAATTTCTGCCTTTTGTTCCAAAATTAGGGGAATTTCTGCAATTTTGCTCCAAAATATGGGGAATTTCTGCCTTTTTGCCCGAAAATAAAGGGAATGTTTTCCTTTTTGCCATAAAAAAGGGAAATTTCTTCATTTTTGCCCCAAAATATGGGGATTTTCTGCCTTTTTGACTCAAAATAAGTTCAATTTCTCCCTTTTCCCTAAAAATAAAAAAAATTTCTTTCTTTTTGCACCAAAATAAGAGGAATTTCTGACTTTTTGCCTGAAAATAAGGGGAATGCATATTTTTTTTGCCATATAAAAGGGAAATTTCTTCATTTTTGCTCCAAAATAAGGAGAATTTCTGCCTTTTTGCCTCTAAATAAGTGGAATTTCTGTCTTTTTCCTTAAAAACAAAAGGAATTTCTGTCTTTTTTGCCCCAAAATAAGGGGAATTTCTGACTTATTACCCTGAAATAAGTAAAATTTCTGCAATTTTGTCCCAAAATAAGGGAAATTTCTGCCTTTTTGCCCCCAAATAAGGGGAATTTCAGCCTTTTTACCTCAAAATAAAAGGAATTTCTGCATTTTTGCAACAAAATTTACGGAATTTCTGCCTTTTTGCTCCATCATAAGGAAAATTTCTGCAATTTTGCCCAAAATAAGGGGAATTTCTCTATTTTTGCCCCCAAAAAGGCAATTTCAGCCTTTTTTCCTGAATATAAGTGAAATTACTCCAATTTTGCCCAAAATAAGGTAAATTTCTGCAATTTTGCCCCAAAATAAAGGAAATTCCTGGAATTTTTCCCCAAAATAAGGGGAATTTCTGATTTTTACCCCAAAATAAAGGGAATTTCTGCCTTTTGCCCCAAAATTAGGGGAATTTCTGCAATTTTGCTCCAAAATACGGGGAATTTCTTCTTTTTGCCTGAAAATAAGGTAAATGCATACGTTATTGCCATAAAAATGTGAAATTTCTTCATTTTTGCTCCAAAATAATGGGAATTTCTTCCTTTTTGCCCCTAAATATGTGGAATTTCTGTCTTTTTTTCACAAAACAAAGAAAACTTCTGTCTTTTTGCCCCAAAATAAAGGAAATTTCTGCCTTTTTTCCCTGAGATAAGTGAAATTTCTGCAATTTTGCCCCAACATAAGGGAAATTTCTGCCTTTTTGCCCCCAAATAAAAAGAATTCCAGCCTTTTTACCTCAAAATATAGGGAATTTCTGCATTTTTTCCACAAAATATTAGGAATTTCTGCTTTTTGCCCCAAAATAAGGAAAATTTCTGAATTTTTTCCCTGAAATAAATGAAATTTCTGCAATTTTGCCCCAAAATAATTGAAATTTCTGCCTTTTTGACCCCAAATAGGGAATTTCAGCCTTTTTGCCCCCAAATAAAGGGAATTTCAATCTTATTACCTCTAAATAAGGGAAATTTCTGCCTTTGTGCCACAAAATATACAGAATTTCTGCCTTTTTGCCCCAAAATAAGAAAAATTACTGCAATTTTGCCCCAAATAAGGGAAATTTCTCCCTTTTTGCCCCAAAATAAATTAAATATCAACTTTTTTACTATAAAATAAGTGAAATTTCTGCAATTTTGCCCCAAATAAGGGAAATTTCTGAAATTTTGCCCTAAAATAAAGAAAATTTCTGGAATTTTGCCCCAAAATATGGGGAATTTCTGATTTTTACACCAAAATAAAGGGAATTTCTGCTTTTTATCCCAAAATTAGGGGAATTTCTGCAATTTTGCTCCCAAATACAGGGAATTTCTGCCTCTTTAATCGAAAATAAGGGGAATGCTTACATTTTGCCATAAAAAAGTGAAATTTCTTCATTTTTGCTCCAAAATAAGAGGAATTTCTTCCTTTTTGCCTGAAAATAAGGGGAATGCATATTTTTTTGCCATATAAAAGGGAAATTTCTTCATTTTTGCTCCAAAATAAGGGGAACTTTTGCCTTTTTGCCTCTAAATAAGTGGAATTTCTGTTTTTCCCTCAAAACAAAGGGAATTTCTGTCTTTTTTGCCTCAAAATAAGGAAAATTTCTGACTTATTACGCTGAAATAAGTGAAATTTCTGCAAATTTGCCCCAAAATTTTGGAAATTTTTGCCTTTTGCCCTAAAATTTGGGGAATTTGAGAATTTTACCTCAAAATAAGGGAAATTTCTGATTTTTGCACCAAAATATGGAGAAATTCTGCCTTTTTGCCCCATAATAAAGGGAATTTCTGCATTTTTGCACCAATATTAGGGGAATTTCTGCAATTTTTCTCCAAAATACGGGTCATTTCTGCCTTTTTGCCCGAAATTAATTGGAATTTTTGGCTTTTTGTCCAGAAATATGTGAAATTTCTTCAATTTTCGCCAAAAATTAGGGATTTCATCTTTTTGCCCCAAAATAAGGGGAATTTCTGCCATTTTGCCCTGAAATATTTGAAATTTCTGCAATTGAACCCCAAAATAAGGTGAATTTCTGCCTTTTTGCCCCAAAATTTGGGGAATTTCAACCTTATTACCTCAAAATAAAGGAAATTTCTCCCTTTTTGCCACAAAATATATGGAATTTCTGCCCTTTTGCCCCAAAATAAGGAAAATTTCTGCAATTTTGCCCCAAAATAAGAGGAATTACTCCCTTTTTGCGCAAAATAAAGGAAATTTCAGACTTTTTACCTGAAAATAAGAGAAATTTCTGCAATTTTTCCCCAAATAAGAGAAATTTCTGCAATTTTGTTCCAAAAAAAGGTAAATTCCTGCAATTTTGCCCCAAAATAAAGAAAATTTCTGAAATTTTGCCACAAAATAAGGGGAATTTCTGACTTTTGCCCCAAAATATAGGGAATTTCTGCCTTTTGCCCCAAAATTAGGGGAATTTCTGCAATTTTGCTTCAAAATATGGGGAATTTCTGCCTTTTTGCCCGAAAATAAAGGGAATGTTTTCCTTTTTGCCATAAAAAAAGGAAATTTCTTCATTTTTGCCCCAAATATGGGGATTTTCCACCTTTTTGACTCAAAATAAATGCAATTTATGCCTTTTCCCTAAAAATAAACAAAATTTCTGTCTTTTTGCACCAAAATAAGGGGAATTTCTGACTTTTTGCCCAAAAATAAGGGGAATTTCAGACTTTTTACCTCAAAATAAGGGGAATTTCTTCATTTTGCCCCAAAATATGGGGGAATTTCTGCCTTTTTGCCCCAAAATAAGAAAAATTTCGGCAATTTTGTACCGAAATAAAAGAAATTTCTGCCTTTTTGCCCCAAAATAAGAAAATTTCTGCCTTTTTTCTGAAATAAGTGAAATTTCTGCAATTTTGCCTCAATAAGGGAAATTTCTGCAATTTTGCCCCAATGTAAAGGAAATTTCTGCAATTTTGCCCCAAAATAAGGGGAATTTCAACTGTTTGCTATCGAAAAAAGGAGATTTTCTGTCTTTTTGCCCAAATTAAGGAGAATTTCTGCTTTTTTGCCCGAAAATTATGAGAATTTCTGCAATTTTGCTTTAAAATACGGTTAATTTCTGCCTTTTAGCCCCAAAATAAAGGGAATTTCTGCATTTTCCCCCAATATTTGGGGAATTTCTGCATTTTACCTCCAAATAAGGGGAATTTCTGCATTTTACCTCAAAATAAGAAGAATTTCTGCCTTTTGCACCAAAATATGGGAATTTCTGCCTTTTTGTTCCAAAATAAGGAAAATTTCTTCAATTTTGTACCATAATAAAAGAAATTTCTGCTTTTTGCCCCAAAATAGTGGAATTTCTGAATTTTTGCCCTGAAATAAATGAAATTTCTGCAATTTTGCCCCAATATAAGGGAAATTTTTGCCTTTTTGCCCAAAAATAAAGGGAATTTCTTCCTTTTGCCCCAAAATATGGGGAATTTCTGCCTTTTACCCCGAAAATAAGAAGAATGCATACCTTTTTGCCATAAAAAAGGGAAATTTCTTCATTTTTGCTCCAAAATAAGCGAAATTTCTGCTTCTTTGCCTCTAAATAAGTGGAATTTCTGTCTTTTTCCCCCAAAACAAAGGGAATTTCTGTCTTTTTTGCCCCAAAATAAGAAAAATTTCTGACTTATTACCTTGAAATAAGTGAAATTTCTGCAATTTTGCCCCAATATAAGGGAAATTTCTACCTTTTTGCCCCCAAATAAGGGGAATTTCAGCCTTTTTACCACAAAATATAAGGAATTTCTGAATTTTGGCACAAAATATTAGAAATTTCTGCGTTTTTGCCCCAAAATATGTGAAATTTCTGCAATTTTGCCCCAAAATAAGGGAAATTTCTAGAATTTTGCCCCAAAATAAGTGGAATTTCTGAGTTTTGCCCCAAAATATTGAGAATTTCTGCCTTTTTGCCCCACAATGAGTGAAATTTCTGCAATTTTGCCCTAAAAAAAAGAAATTTCTGCAATTTTTCTCCATAATAAGGGAAATTTCTGCTATTTTGCCTTCAAATAAAGGGAATTTCTGTTTTTTTTCCACACAATTAGGGAAATTTCTGCAATTTTGCCCCAAAATAAGGGAAATTTCTGCTTTTTGCCCCAAAATAATGGGAATTTCTGCCTTTTTGTTCGAAAATAAGAAGAATGCATACCTTTTTGCCATAAAAAAGGAAAATTTCTTCATTTTTGCTCCAAAATAAGGGGAACTTTTGCCTTTTTGCCTCTAAATAATTGGAATTTCTGTCTTTTTCCCCTAAAACAAAGGGAATTTCTGTCTTTTTTGCCCCAAAATAAGGAAAATTTCTTACTTATTACCATCAAATAAGTGAAATTTCTGCAAATTTGCCCCAAAATAAAGGAAATTTTTGCCTTTTGGCCCAAAATATGGGGAATTTCAGCATTTTACCTCAAAATAAGGGAAATTTCTGATTTTTGCACCAAAATATGGACAATTTCTGCCTTTTTCCCCCAAAATAAAGGGAATTTCTGCATTTTTGCACCAATATTAGGAAAATTTCTGCAATTTTGCTCCTAAATACGAGTCATTTCTTCCTTTTTGCCCGAAATTAATTGGAATTTCTGCCTTTTTCTCCCGAAATAAGTGAAATTTCTTCATTTTTCGCCAAAAATTAGGGATTTCATCTTTTTGCCCCAAAATAAGGGGAATTTCTGTCTTTTTGCCCGAAATTAAGAGGAATGCATACCTTTTTGCCATAAAAAAGGGAAATTTCTTAATTTTTGCTCAAAAATAACGAAATTTCTTCTTTTTTGCCTCTAAATAAGTGGAATTTCTCTCTTTTTTTCCCAAAACAAAGAGAATTTCTGTCTTTTTGCCCCAAAATAAAGAACATTTCGGCCTTTTTTTTCTGAAATAAGTGAAATTTCTGCAATTTTGCCCCAACATAAGGGAAATTTCTGCCTTTTTGCGCCCAAATAAGGGGAATTCCATCCTTTTTACCTCAAAATATGGGGAATTTCTGCATTTTTGCAACAAAATATTAGGAATTTCTGCCTTTTTGCCCCAAAATAAGGAAAATTTCTGCCTTTTTTCCCTGAAATAATTGAAATTTCTGCAATTTTTCCCCAAAATAAGTGAAATTTCTGTCTTTTTACCCCCAAATAAAGGGGAATTTCAGCCATTTTGCCCCCAAATAAGGGGAATTTCCACCTTATTACCTCTAAATAAAAGAAATTTCTCCCTTTTTGCAACAAAATATACGGAATTTCTGCATTTTTGCCCCAAAATAAGGAAAATTTCTGCAATTTTGCCCAAAATAAGGGGAATTTCTCTATTTTTGCCCCCAAAAAGGCAATTTCAGCCTTTTTTCCTGAATATAAGTGAAATTACTGCAATTTTGCCCAAAATAAGGTAAATTTCTGCAATTTTGATCCAAAATAAAGTAAATACCTGGAATTTTGCCCCAAAATAAGGGGAATTTCTGATTTTTACCCCAAAATAAAGGGAATTTCTGCTTTTTCTCACAAAATTAGGGGAATTTCTGCAATTTTGCTCCAAAATACGGGGAATTTCTTCTTTTTGCATGAAAATA